>NC_061119.1:138039473-138062287 GCF_002878395.1 Capsicum annuum | reverse complement strand
GGCACTACACTAATTTTGGGGTCTCACTTATCAACCTTTACTTAATTTTCTCTTTTCTTGATCACACATACTCCGGATGGGTGCGGTATGTTTGACAATCATGTCTTTTTTTCAGAACTTTTATTTTCTTAGTCTTTTTCCACCTCATCCAGCTTTTTATTTATTTCTTTTATTCTACCTTTCTTCTTAATGTCATGCACCCCTATGGTAGCCACCCTCAACTTAGGCGATTTATCGCAGTCAAAGTGCACAATGTCTAAGGAGGACCAGGGCCAAAATAGGTTTATTGTGATACAAATAGGAAGGTGATAGGTATAATAAAAAGAATAGGCATTTAGGCACAAAATCAGGACCAAGGGATATTATTCACACATGGAAGATCATTTAGGCTTAAAGTGGACTAATATCAACAACGGCCTATGATCCTTTCCTAACCGCTATCCTACAACAAAGGTAAGAATAACTGGGCAAGTTCTGGATTTAACACACAACGGGAACTAGGTAGCATCTCTCACACACATGGCACAAAGGTACATCACAAGCTACTACCCGTTCGGTTCATGCAATTGTTAGAAGTAATTATCGTGTCCTTAATACTAATGTCATAAAGAGATTCACAATAGTCATATATAGATGCTCATCACATAGTTACCAGATAGATAATTGTAGCTGTATTTATCATTCCAAGAAAAATCAACAAAAATATGTCAACTATCCTAGAAACTTATTTTTTCCCCAGTTAACCACAACACATTACAAAACAAACACAATACGCCTAAAAATGTCGGCTCTACTAGGAACAAGACTCTGGGAAAAAGAAGCACGGCAACAAAAACACCAAGAGGACATCAACACCTACAAGTAGCCCCACCCTTAATTTAAAATCATGAAATATCCATAATGTATCAAACCAAAACAAGAGAGTTAGGAACATACTTGTGGCACCACGGGTGCGAAGATCTGATGTTAATCACATAATACGAATACAAACAACAAAATACCTTGGGTTTTCTCCTAAGAAGCGCCTAATTTAGTATTGCGGCATGACTCAACTATCTTGACAACTCAGACTTCATCAAGATACCTTGCTGATAATTATTTATGTCTCCACTTGGAGGATTTGAAACGTCGACCCAACTTTTGATCAATACATCTTCGAGGCACATTGGGCAAAGATACGGATGCAATGAAACTTCTTTTATCTCGCCACTTTGATGACTTTAATCTCTTATCCAACTTTATACAAATTTTAGGGTAGGATCATTTGGTATTGATGAGATTATCAATAATCCACTAGATGTACATTGAATTTTGCCTTTAATGACCTTCAAGTGGGGGGTTTCATTTTGCTCTTTTTGAATGCCAAACTCCATAAAATAAGGATTATGTTCCTTACCCTTAAAACACCTTAGTGTCTTGGGTAGCTGAACTTCCATTGCATCCACCAAGCACAATTTTGAAAAATGGTTCGAATGAGGTCTTCTCCTTAATTTTAGAGTTGCATCCTTCTGGGCATCCTCACCCCAAATTGGGCTAGAGTCCTTAGAAGAGATTTGCTTTGTTTCTTCTATTTCCTATAGCACCATTTCCTTAATCTTAGCATCATCCCTCATGGTTGGTATGGTTCGTTGGAAAATCATCAAAGGTTGCTCAACATCAAGCACAACATCGATATAGGATTCTTGTTCCTCATCTTCACGCTCGTCCATTATGTTAAATGATTCCACGGACAAGATATCATCTAAACATAATGTGGAAAAGTGTTTTGAGTGCTTGACCTCTATATCCATATCCTCTATTATTCTTCTTTCCTCATTATTTTCCCTTATGTCTTGATGTATATCACGTGTGATATCATTCGTTGTGTCCATATAATCCAACACTAGTTGAAGCATAGCTTCAATGCCACTCCATCCGGTGCTTCGTTCTTCCTGTTCTTGACCATAAGACCTATCAAAATCATATGAAGAACTAGAATTTAAGCTAGCATACTGGGGGCAGGGGGCATTTGAGCAATCACTCCAATGTCCATCTTGACCACCACCTAACGAACAATTATACTACCAGTAGGATGGAGATGGTTCACACATCTCTCTCCGAAGATCATATCTACAATCTTTCCAAAAGTGAGGTCCATCACAATATGGACATGGATCATCAAGATAAGATTTCCTACCACCAAGCTCATGTTCCTTCAATGATACCATGGTAAGAAGTAAACTAAATAAAAATCTACCTAACACAACAAATAAAATAAAATTAAAAACAAATATTTACAAGTTTGAATTCAAGTAAGTTGGTTAAAATTCCAAACCAAATCAATACGCCAAATTGTTCCTCGACAACGACACCAGTTTTTCATAACGCTCAACTTACACTTCAATTTTGTGCAAGGCGATCGTCGTCAACATATTTACCTAACTTTGGAGTCTGGTTCAAATCCACAGGGAATAATATGAGTGGCGATTAAACTAGTTTGAAACTAAATCTACAAGTTAAATTCAAACAAATAAAATGAAAAGATAAAATGGGGTTTTTTTTAAGTTTAGCAAATAATTGTTGGTCACTTTAGTTTCTGTGTTTCTAAATCAAGAGTTTATGAAATAACTAGAATTATGTTTACTAGGGCTTCCAGTACAAGACAGATGCTAAAAGTGGTTCAAGATTCTCATGGCGGGTAGGATAACAAGCTATCTTTATCGATTCTATGCTTAAATGTCTCTCGACCTACTTAAGAATTTAATACTCTAATCCACTCGAACTTAGGGAATTTTTATTTATTGCCCAGATTTTACCTTAGGTTAACCAACCTTATTACAGTGCCGATTATTAAATGAAGTTTTTTCGAGTCACTTAATATGATAATTTACTTCCTACTATATTTGATTTCTTTCTGAAGCAAATTAATGAAGGTGTTCCTACTATTTGCAACCAACAGACGTTAATTAAAACCTCCGAATTATTAAGAAATCCTACCACCTTTTGAATCTTGAACACTTAGCACCTTTTCAAGACCTAACCCTAGATCCCATAATTCAGGTTAAAGGAATTTAGCCGCTCATGATGTAATAATCAAAGCAACTAGTTGAATTCATGATTTGAAATATAAACTTACCACAACATGAATAGAAACTAGAGATTCTCATATTAAATCACAATGGAAATCCTAAAATAATGATAATAATCTCTTCAAAGTATTTACTTTTTCAAGCCAAGAAACTCGAGAGAGAAAATATCAAAGTACATCTCTTAAAAATCTAGTGCCAACCCCCTAGAAAAATCCTAAACAATGCTTTTTATAGTAAATCCTAAATAAGAACAAAAAATCACAATGTTCAGAAAATCCTTCGGAATAGGTAACGGCATTTGTGACGGCGTGTCATGATCCTGACGACTTATCAGGAATGTCGTCAAGCCCTTCAGCATTCTTGGCATCTTCTACTTAAACTGATAATAAATCTTGACGACTTATCATATACGTGACGACATATAAGAAATGTCATCACTTCTTCATTCAAAATTTGATTCTCTGCCTAAACTTGATGACAACTCTAATGCATTATCACAGTTTTGACGACATATCAGAAATGACATCATAGTTTCTATTTAATCCTTCTAACACTGCAACACCTGAAGTGATTTTTGATAATTTATCACAGGGCTGATGATTATTAAGAATGTCGTCAGCCACACTTCCAGTTTTTTTGCATCAGTTTTTAGATTTTTTGCTTCCATTTCCTTAAATTTTCCTTGCATCATGACTTTTACTGCAATATCAAAGTAAAATAATTAAAAACGATAAAAGTTGATTAAGACTTCATAATTATTCTCAGTTAAAAGCCGTAAATGTGTTAGCATTTTCTCACACATCAACTCCCTCAACTTAAAATAATTGCTTTTCCTCAAGCAACTAAAACACAATAATACGATTCTTAACAAAGAGACACATAAGATACCTATGGCAGTTGATCATCAATTTTAGTTCCAAACACATTACTCTCTTCATTTTAAATCTCTTTAAACCTAGTTGTGTATATCCATGAAGATCAACAATGTGACAGAAAGGAATCAAAATATGACATCAACTTAACAATAATAACTATGCATATGTACAAATTACACAACCCAAACAAGTAGGTAACTAGCAATACAACAGATGTCCCCTTTCAAAAATGAAGTCCCTCCTCACTCATATATGAAATCAAGCATGTAAATCCAGGGACGGTCAAGAGACATTCACTCTCAAAAATAAATTCCAATCAATGCATGTCAAAGACCATATGTTTGCCCTTATTTTCATTGCCTAAGTTTTCTGACAGTTAAGTTAGGATCACTATAGGTATTTTATTTGTGTTTGGAACGTAGGCTTAGGGTTGGTATGATACATAAGGATATTTAAATTGACTAATCCTCCTTAGCACTACAATATTTTTGGGGTCTCACTTATCAACCTTTACTTAATTCTCTCCTTTCTTGATCACACATACTTTGGATGGGTACGGTATTTTTGACAATCATTTCTTCTTTTTCACAACTTTTCTTTTCTTATTCTTTTCCACCGCTCCCAGCTTTTTATTCATTTCTTTCATTCTACCTTTCTTCTTAACGTCACGCACCCCTATGGTAGCCATCTTTAACTTAGGTGATTTGCCTCGGTCAAAGTGCACAATGTCCAAGGAGGACCAGGGCCAAAATAGGTTCATTGTAATATGAATAGGAAGGTGATAGGTATAGTAAAAAGAATAGGCATTCAGTCTCAAAATCAGGATCAAGGGATATTATTCACACATGGAAGGTCATTTAGGCTAAAAGTGGACTAATATCAACAACGCCCTATGATCCTTTCCCAACCGCTATCCTATAACCAAGGCAAGACCAACTGGGCAAGTTCTGGATTTAACATACAACAGGAACTAGGTAGCATCTCACACACACATGGCACAAAGGTACGTCTCAAGCTACTACCCATTTGGTTCATGCAATTCTTAGCAGTGATTATCGTGTCCCTAATACTAATGCCATAAAAGATTTATAATAGTCACATATAGAAGCTCATCACACAGTTACCAGATAGACAATTGGAGAGGTATGTATGTTTCCATGAAAAATCAACAAAAATATGTTAACTATCATAGATACTTATTTTTCCCCAAGTTAACCACAAAACATCACAAAAAAGACATAATATGCCTAAACATGCCGGCTCTAGTAGGAACAAGACTCCATGAAAAAAAGGCACGGAAACAAAAAACCCAAGACGACATCAACACCCATAAGTAGCCCCGTCCTCAACTTAAAATCATGAAATATCCCCAATGGTTCATACCAAAACAAGTGAGTTTGAAATATACCTGTGGCACCACGGGTGCGAAGATCTGATGTCAATAACATAATACGAATACAAACAACAAAATACCTTGGGTTGCCTCCCAAGAAGTGGCTAATTTAGTGTCACGACACGACTTAGTTATCTTGACTACTCAGATTTCATCAAGATACCTTGTTGATAATTATTTATGTCTCCACTTGGAGTATTTAAAATGTCTACCCAAATTTTGAATAATACATCTTCGAGGTGCATTGGGCAAACGTACGGATACAATGACACTTCCTTTATCTCGCTACTTTGATGACTTAAATCTCTTACCCAAATTCATACTAAATTTTTTGAAAGGCTCATTACGTATTGATGAGATTATCAATAATCTAATTGATGCACATTGAATTTTGCCTTTACTGACCTTCAAGTGGGGGTTTCATTTTTCTCTTTTTGAATGTCAAACTCTATAATATAAGGATTATGTTCCTTATCCTCGAAACACCTCAGTTGCTTGGGTAGGTGGACTTCCATCTTATCCACCAAACACAATGTTGAAAAATCATTCGAATGAGGTCTTCTCCTTAATTTCAGAGTTGCATCCTCTGGGCATCCTTACCCCGAATTAGGCTAGAGTTTTTAGAAGAGATTTTCATGGTTTCTTCTTTCACCTCTAGAACCATTTTCTCAATCTTGGCATCATCCCTTATGGTTTGTTTGGTTCATTGGAAAATCATCGAGGGTTTCTCAACATCAAGCACAACATCGATATAGGATTCCTGTTCCTTATTTTCACACTTGTCCATTATGTTAAATGATTCCATAGACAAGATATCATCTAAACATAATATGGAAAAGTTCTTTGAATGCTTGACCTCTATATCCATCTCCTCTATCATTCTTTATTCCTCGTTATTTTCCTTTATGTCTTGATGTTTATCATATATGATATCATTCATTGTGTCCACACAATCCAACACTGGTTGAAGCATAGCTTCAATACCACTCCTTTCAGTGCTTTATTCTTCCTATTCTTGACCATAAGACCTATCAAAATCATAAGAATAACTAGAATTTGGGTTAGCATACTGGTGGTAGGGGGAATTTGGGCAATTACTTCAATGTCCATCTTGACTACCACATAACGAACAATCATAATCTCGGTAGGATGGATATGGTGCACATATCTCTCTCCGAGAATCATATCTAAAATCTTGCCAAAAGTGAGGTCCATCACAATATGGACATGGATCATCAAGATAAGATTTCTAACCACCAAGATCATGTTCTTTACATGATTCCATAGCAATAAGTAAACTAAAATAAAAATCTACCAAACACAAGAAATAAAATAAAACTAAAAATAAATATTTACAAGCTTGAATTATAGCAAGGAGATTAAAATTCCAAACCAACTCAATATGCCAAATTATTCCCCGACAGCGGCGCCATTTTTTTATAATGTTCAACTTACATTTCAATTAAGTGTAAGGCAGTCGTCGTCAATATATTTACCCAACTTTAGAGTCGGGGTCAAATCCTCAGGGAACAATGTGAGTTGTGATTAAAGTAGTTTGAAACTAAAGCTACAAGTTAAATTCAAACAAATGATATGAAAAGATAAAATGGGTTTTTTTTATGATGAGAGAATAATTGTTGGTCACTTTAGTTTCAGTGTTTGTAAATCAAGAGTTTGTGAAATAACCAGAATTATGTTCACTAGGATTTCCGGTACATGACAAATGCTAAAAGTGGTTCAAGATTCTCACTGTGGGTAGGATAACAAGCTATCTTTATCTATGCTATGCTTAAATGTCTCTCGACTTACTTAAGCATTTAATTCCCTAATCCTCTCGAACTTATTTACTTCCCAAATTTTACCTCAGGCTAACAAACCTTGTTACAGCGATGATTATTAAACAAAGTATTTTCAAGTCCCTGTTGATAATTCACTTCCTACTATTTTGATTTCTTTCTCAAGCAAATCAAAGCAGGTGTGTCTACTTTTTGCATCCAACAGACATTAATTAAAACCTCAGAATTATAAAGAAATCCTACCACCTTTTAAATCTTGATCACTTAGCACCTTATCAAGACCTAACCCTAGATCCCATAATTCAAGTTAAAGGAATTTAGCCACTCATGATGTAATAATCAAAGCAACTATTTGAATTCATGATTTGAAAGACAAACTTACCATAAGATGAATAGAAACTATAGATTCTCAGATTAAATCACAATGGAAATCACAAAATAATGATAATAATCTCTTCAAAGTATTTGCTTTTTCAAGCCAAGAAACTTAAAAGAGAAGATATCAAAGTACATCTCTGAAAACTCAAGTGCCAACCTCCTAGAAAAACCCTAAACAATTCTTTTTATAGTTAATCCTAAATAAGGAAATAAAATCATAATGTTCAGAAAATTCTTCAGAATAAGTGACGGCATTTGTGACGGTGAGTCAGGGTCCTGACGACTTATCAAGAATGTCATCAAGTCCTCCAGTATTCTTGGTATATTCTACTTTAACTGACGACAAATCTTGAAGACTTATCAAATACGTGATGACATATCAGAAATGTCATCACTTCTTCATTCAAAATTTAATTCTCTGCCTATATTTGACAGCAATTTTGATGCCTTATCACAGTTGTGACAACAATGTAGAAATGTTGTCACAATTTCATTTTACTCATTCTAACACTGCAACACCTGACGTGATTTCTGATAACTTATCATAGAGCTAACGACTTATTAGGAATGCCGTCAGCCACACTTTTTGTTCTTTTACATCAGTTTTCTGCTCTTTTGCTTCCATTTCCTTAAATTTCCCTTGTATCATGAATTTTACTGCAATGTCAAAGTAAAATAATCAAAAATGATAAAATTTTCTTAAGACTTTGCAATTATACTCAGTTAAAAGCCTCAAATGTGTTAGCGTCTGCTCACACATCAAAGTCCTTGATGAACCTCCTATAAAAGCCTGCATGCACCAAATAACTTTGTATGCCTCTGACTGACACTGGTGGTAGAAACTTCTCAATTACCTCAATATTTACTTTGTCCACCTCAATACCATGTTTGGATATTTCGTACCCTAGCATGATACTTTCTTTCACCATGAAATGGCATTTTTCCCAATTTATTACTAAGCTGCACTCTTTATATCTCTGTAGTGTACTGGCCAAAAAGGCTAGACAGTCATTGAATGAGTCCCCAAGTACTAAAAAGTCATCTATGAATACTACAATAGTGTTGTCCACCACGTTGGAGAATATGGACATCATACATCTCTGAAAAGTAGTAGTCGCATTGCATAGTTCGAACGGCATCCTCTTGAATGCAAAGGTCCCATAGGGGCAAGTAAAGGTAGTCTCATCTTGGTTTTTGGTAGCAATCATGGTTTGATTATACCTCGAGTACCCATCAAGAAATTAGTACTAACCCTTTCTTGCTAGTCTATCCAGCAGCTAATCCATGAATGGAATTGGCAAGTTATCTTTTTGTGTCCACTTATTCATCTTTCTATAGTCTATGTATACACTCCAACTAGTTACTTGCCTCATTGGTACTAATTCATTCTTCTCATTTAGATCCACTATGATTCTTCTTTTCTTTGGCATGCATTAAATCGGGCTCACCCATTATTTTTAGTAATTGGAAAACCCACCCCAGTATCTAACCACTTGATTATCTTCTTTTTTACTACCTCATGTATAAGAGGATTCAGTCATCTTTAATGCTCAATACTAGGAATATTGTCTAGCTTAAGCTATATCTCATGTGTGGATATACCTAGTAGAATCCCTATAATGCAATGGTCCACCAAATAGCTCTCTTAAACTTTCATAACACTGATATCAAACCTTCTACCTGTTCTCTTACTATATTTGTTGTAATATTACCGATAAAGTATTGTTGTTTGATGTTGAGTGTATTCATGTATTCTAGCCTTACTATTCTAGCCTTTTTAGCCTTGTTTTGAGGATGCTTTATGTGCTTAACATGTGTATAATGATATAAATGTGCATCCAAATGTATTTGTATGTGTTTACAATGTTTAAAGGTGTTTTCACACAAATTTTGATTCAAATTGATCATTTAGAGTTCAATCGAGAAAACTAGTGTGACTAGCTTGAGCTAGGTGTTTGTCTTGTCTATCATGTTAGGTTATAATGTGTTTAATGAGTTCTAAAGGTTTTCATTATGTATTTACATTTGAAACAATTTATTTATAATGTTCAATGGTCAATTGTATCAAGACAAGAATCAAAACAATAAGCTTAAAATCAAAGTGAATGAAGCCTATGCTTAGCTCGTGTTTCTAGTTCACCGTCTTGGATGTTATGATGTTTTCAGCTCTAAATTTTTATGTTTAATGATTTAGTATGCTTTTTCATAGGATTATTATGATATATAAAGGATATAAAAGCTTCAAATCAAGTGTAAACAACTCGAAAAGGCTTGGAATGGATCACGAAATCACAAGACACAACTTGACGCAAATTTGGACACATAAATGTCTTGGGTGAGTGGAGGTGCATGGAGTGTACAATGGGTGTGGGTGGAACATTAGTAGATTCATAATGGGAAAAAAATAGTTACCCACCACATTGCGATGGTAATAGCGGTGACAGAGGCATCGCGTCGCTGTTAAAAGTGAATCTACAATTATCATTTTCTAAAATCTCAGCGCAATTACACCACATCGTTGGATAATAGCGATGACCCCACCACCGTGATGTGATATCCATAAAAAAGGTATTTTTAGTCCAATCGAAATAAAATAGCATGGAAACCTAATCCAAGTTGGTTTATGACTTGTCTACTATAAATATAATATCTTAAATTGTGTTTTAAACCTATTGGAACACCCTAGATCAGCTTGGACAACATTGGAGGCTACCACTACCTCTTTTTTTATTTTTTCATTCTTTAATTTAGTTTATTTATGGTTTGTTCCATGAATCCAAGAAATTGGATGATGAATATTTCCATTAAAGGCTAAACTCCCTTTCTGGGGTTAAGGCCAAGATCATGAATACTTTCATTTTGAATTAAGTTTGTTTGAGTTTCTTATCATTATGGTTACTTGTTTTCCTTGTTTTAACTATTTTAAGGATTAGCAACCCTTAGAATATATTTATTTTCAACCTTATGATCTTGGGAGAGGGAATAGAGTGATAACACATGGGGATAAGCAAAGTAAGGTTCGTAGTCTTTTATAAAATAAGGATTTCAAATTAGTGTCTAGGATAGGGATGTACCGAGAAGCCTTACTTGATTCACACATAGAATAATATCTTAAAGAACTTATTGGATTATTACATCCCCGCTCAATGATTTAATTATAATGTCCAAGTTAGGTAAATGGTTAGAGTTCGAGAGACCATGATTATGCAATTAACCTAATAAATCAACAAACAAGATAAGCAATCTAATGAATGAAGTTCAATAGCGTAGTATAATTCCTCGTAAGCCTCAACCCTAGGTCTTTATCTTTGATTGTCCAAAGTTATTTACTTTTCCACATTAGTTTAGTTTACTTTAAGTTTACAAGTTCAAAACTTTATTTGTAACTCTCCTCAATTTGTTGAACTAGAATTGGATAGTAGTTTAACACAAGTCCCTATGGGGTCGATATTCAGCTTTCTTGAAGGCGACTATATTTTTTGGTATACCACATACACTTGTGTGTGCGCTGTCATTGTCCCTCAAGAATGCATACTGCAAGTGAGGTGGGAGGGCTTTCAATTCTAATACCGGTGGTTCTTCAATAGATAGTTTTGCAAAAAGTGTGGCTCTGTTCTTCAAATAAAGATCCAGTATCTTAGAGGCATATTTGAAAGAACCTATGCCATGTAGTGCCTTAGCCGCCTAATGATACTCATATATCCCATCACTCCCGAAGTTCATAATAAAAGTTGTTAATGCTTCTACCCCTAATCTTTCATCAATAGGCACATCCTCTACAACCACATCATCATCTACTGCATCAATCACTGCTACTACTCTCATATCATCAGGTTGTTGAACTGTCATGCATATATTCAAAACTATTTGCTTATCATTCAATTTGAAAGTGATCTCTTCTAGATCCATATCAATCGATACCCGACTAGTGGATAAAAAAGGTATACCTAAGATGATTGGAGAATGGGCATCCACTTCAGAGTTAGTTCTACATTGTGCACAATACCCATTGGCTCCTTTACAAATGAATCAGACACCAACAACCTTGCAGATATAGGATTTAGTTTGCCTAACCCCAATACTTTGTATATCACCAATGGAATTATATTTACTCCTGCTCCCAAATCGTATAAAGCCTGATTAATGTCATAAGGCCTAATAGAACATGGAATGTTAACACCACCTAGGTATCCCCTCTTTTCTACTGATGGTGCATGAAAATCTACACTAAACTGCTACACTATATCTTGGAGCTCTCCTGCTACCTAGTCGTCATCGTCATCATTCCCAAAATTATCATCTCTTTAAGTCAACTTCTAAATTTCAGCTTTAGGTGGCTCATCTACAACAATATTTTCCTTTTTTAGCTCATTAGTAGCGGGAAAAAAGTGCTCATCAGGTGGGGAATCACCCCTCATGTTAATATCCGTACAATGAACCAGTTTTGGAGGATTCGACACATTGTCTCTAGGAAGTTCTCCTGACTATCTCTCAGCTAAAGTAATAGAGATTTGCTTGTACTAGTTTCTACCGAGTATTGTTTGGCGCACCGAGTATTGTTTGGCGCTTTGCTTCCTCTCTCCACACAGCTGACTCCGCCTCCTGAGCTATCTGCTGAGCATCTTCTGTTGCCCTTTTCTTATTTTTAGTTTGGGTTAAAAGCACTTTTGTATTCTGGTGAATAATATCCTGAGCTCTTTTGAGAGGAGAGGGAGGCATATCATCTTGAACTCCTTTAGAAAGATTGTTTCTCCTCAGCTCTATCATCTTACAAGGTGTTTTTAGGATCCTCTCTGGGTTTGGATTCATTGGGAGTAAGGGATTGCCTTTACTCTGTGTGTTAGACATATACCGGTGTATGCCCAGCTAAGAACAAAAAAAGAAAAACCCAAAGATTGCAATGACCTTAATTTACAAATCAACATAATATTTTTCTATAATGGTGCAAAAATTTTGATTACGTCCAAAAAACACCTCCTATCAGATGATGATATGATCTTCATCAAAATATAGTAACCCGCTATAATGGACAGGTAAGAATTGGAAAATTAAATAGGGGATTCAAATAGAAATATCGAACATAGAGCAAATATTAGCTTCGGTCGTGATCAGTATTGGTGAACACTAGGATTATGTTCCCCCTGGCTTCTCAACTTTGTAGGCTTATCATGTTATGTTTAACCAACTCGATACCTTGCATACAAAATTGATAAGTTATGTACCGTCTTTAGTCTTTTGGATTAGTAGAAATATTTCACCCTTTACCTTTGAGTCTCAAGATGTCGCATTACTAATCCTTATATTAATCACAGTAAAGTATTACATTTTGAGTCTCTAGTTATTAGATGAAATCTAACCATCTTACGTAAATAATACCTAGTAGCATGGATCGACAGCTAAACTCTAAATTACTATTGTCATTATCTTTTCCAAGTCACTACTTCTCTTTTGGAGTAAGTAGAAATAATCAAGGAAGGATCTTAACATCGGCCGCCACTAAGAAATATATTCTAGTGAAGATAATCCAATGTATGCCATGGGTATCAGTTTAACTTAACAATCGTACTTCCCTTACTTTGCCAATCTGTCAGGGTTTCCACAACCCTAACTACAAGTTTTAGTTGCTCATACTTGTGAAGAAATTAATATCATTTATTGTTCAAAGCATAGATAAAATCACAAGGATTTGAATTATAAGAACCCACAACTGTTACTAAATTAATCAACAAAAGTCAATACACATAAATCCCAAGATCAAAATCAAATCTTGGAATCAAAATATGTTTGTGAATATCCAAAGTGCATAACTCCTGCTAAAAATAAAAAAGGGTATCTATAGTACATGAGGAAACCCTAAAACCAAAGACCGAACGAAATAAAAGAAATGGGGTCGGTGGCCACATATGGTCCGTACCCACAGTCTGGCACTGGGCACAGGTAGTACCTTCGGTCATAGACCTTGGCGCAGGTAGAAATCGTAGATACCATATGGAAAAAATCCTGCAAGCCAGCTCATAGGATTTTGGACTCCTGGTACTTACATTGCCTACCTGCAGTCCGTAGGTCCTACATGTGGTATGTAGTATGACTTAGTAGGTATCGAGAGTCATCTTTTCATCTCTTCTTCAATTCTTGAATATAATTTGATCATGATCAAACCAAAAAGTTTTCCAAACATCCATAATTGCCCAAAAAATAGATCAAAACACCTTTTTCACGAACTAATCATCCAAAACATAATTTATCACAAAAAATACCCAAAAAGCATCATATCTAACAAAATAACCTTAGAAACCTACATATTTTCCTCATAGTAATTGTCAAAAGTGTTATATTTATATAGCACATCAGCCTGCAGGGTAGGTGCAAGTAGTGACTGCAAGTGCCCGAACCAAAAAATCCTGCAGGTTAGCTCTCGAGATTTTTGACTTCTGACATATGCTTTGCGCACATATAGACCTCATGTCACATGCAGACCACATATACCACATGCGGTCTGCATGTTGACTTAGCAAGAGTCGGGAGTCATCTTCTTAGCTTATCTTCAATTCCCGCTCATAATTTGGTCAGAATAAGCCAAAAGTGTCACGAACATCCGTAATTGCCCATAATTTCTCCTGTAAGTAGACAAAATCACCTTTTTATATTTTTCATAAAATTAGAATCCAAAACATAATTTCCTACAAAATACTCCAAAAATACCTCAAATCCAACAAAACAGCCTTAAGTACATGCATATTTTCTAGGTTTAAGCATCGTAAGTGCTATATTTCTATTGAACATCAACTGCATAAGCCGCACTGGGTGAATAAACAAGTAGCAAGGTTGATGTGAATAATTGATTTGAAAATGCACAAATAAAGCTCTTCAAGCTATAGAATGTGAGGATTGAAGCCAAAAACTCATCAATATTAAGATGTGATGCAATCAAAGGCATGGCTTAATGTTACAGATCATGTTTGGAAGAGATTGGACAACCAAATAAGTAGCTTACTGATGTATCGGCTTTCTAACGACACATTTGAGGCTTTTAATTGAGAATAATTGCAAGTTCTTAAGAAACTTGTGTTGTTTCTAATCAGATTCTACTTTATTATGCAACAAAAATCAAATTTTTAGAATACCAGTTAACAAAAAGGTGTGTTGGCGACTTTAGATGATGAGCTATCAGCAAAGTAACGAGTTGTCAACCCTCGTCGTCAACCTGAAGCAGGTGAAGAAGTTATTGAAAACTTTAGTTGATAGGCTATCAACTTCTATCATCAGCGTAAAGCAAAATTGATAAAGAGGAAGAACTAGTTGACGATGCAAGTTGACGAGCTGTCAACCAACTAACGAGTTGTCAATTGTGGACGTCAAGTACAAAGCGACAAATTAGGTATTTAATTTTTAAATTTTGAATTCCCCTAATATATCTAGTAGCTTTTAGGATTTTTTGGATCTTTGGACTATTTTCCTTCAGACATTAATTTGAAGACAAAGACATTGAACTTTTGAATTTCATTTTGGATATTTGGAAACAGTATGGATCTTTGAAAGATAATGGACGTTGATTCCATATTTTGAAAGAATAACTCTCTAATTTATGAATTTTTTGTCTATATTCTTTCATAAATTCATGAGCTGCTAAACTCCCACAATTAGGGTTGTGGGAGCCATGATGAATTTATTATTTGACTGTTAATTATTAGTAGGGTTCGAATGATTACAGGATCTATATTGATAATTCCACCATTTTAATAGATTTATATTGGTTTCACATAGTAAAACATTCCTAAAATTTAAATTGCTTGAAATAAGAAATTAAAACGGGAGCATGGGTTGTCAATGAGGATTTGGAGACTTTAAGTCTTCACATAATGGTCAATGTGTAATGACCCTCAAGGTTATTTTCTATATTTCAACTCATTTCCTCTATATAGAGCTTTCCTATAGTTTCCACAAGTTATTTATGACTTGTTGGAGCTGATAGTTCAATTACTGGGAAGTTTGTTTGCTTTTTAGATCCAATTGCCTATTTTGAAGATATTGTTGGTTAGAATTGGTGACCGGGAAAACACTTTAGTCAAACAACCTTGTATGCTAATTCTGACAATTCCAACAGATCTGAAACGTTAATTTTAGCCTATGGGGATATTTGGTTTTGGTCCCAAGGCTTCAAGACTCATTTCGGGTTATTGACCAAAACTTAAGAAAAACTGCACTTGGTTGTGGGACCTACTTTTTGTTAAAACAGCCTTATAGGGAAATTTTGACTGCATCATTGAGTCTGGAATGTATTTGATAGGGTATCATAGTTTTTTTACGTACATAGGGTTTTTTTATTAATCTCAAGGATTCGGAAAGACTCAAAAAAATTCCAAGGCTCAAGATGATGCACCCCCTTAAGCGCCTTTTGGGTCGCCTAAGTGATAGGGCAATAAAGAAACCATTCGGTCTCTTATGCAATCAAGCTGTCCATAAAAGGGCTGCTTAAGCGGAGTCCTTACCGGTTAAGAGATGGCTGCTTAAGTGTAAAACCAAACACTTAAGCTGTAGGCATGTAGGCAGCCACTGCAAAAGCGGTGACCACTTAAGCAGCGTAGTTGACACTACCCAAAACCGGGCCTTGTCGTATAGGCATCTTAAGCCCAACAAGGACTGGAGATCACCCCATTAACCTAACCCAACTATCAAACTCAATCCACAAATGTCGGATGAACTCCGAGCATTTAATCAAGATAGTGGAAACAAGACTAGAAAAAATAACTTAAGAATGTCTAATCATTCTATTAATGACATCAACCAAACCAACATACCCAAGTCCACATTCATCCTCAAAGCCTCTATAATCCAATGTCTGTTATATGTCAGGAAATGCCCCGATAATAGCCAAAAGTCAAGTCTAAAATAAGTCTATGGCAGAAGATAGAAAGACCATGAAATGTATGCCTTCTGAAGTATGAAAGCTCACCACTTCAATGTCAACACATGATCCACTCGAACACCTGGTCACTACGTAGGAAGAGAAGAAGAAGCTTCGTCCCCTGTGTCATGTAAGGACATAGCGTCTGGAGATGATTAGCGGTGGAAGATCTATCATGTAACTCAAGGATAAGGATAAAATAGTGTCATCATTAAAAATCCAATCAAACCATCACATGCAACCGCATTTATATACATAGGTATATGTTTAGATACATAGATATAATAAGTGACAAAAAGAGAACGAGTCTTAGCATGCAATTTGAAGCACCTAATCATAATAAATGGAGTAGAGGACTCTTAACATTCCACCCTTATAAGTTAGAGGGATTGAACTTCCCGATCATGTTAAGTGAGGGACACTAACCTCAAGCCATTTCATCAGTCAAGGGACTCTAACCTCAAGCTGTTTCATTAGGAAAAGGACTCTAACCTTAAGCCGTTTCATTATTCAAGGGACTCTAACCTCAAGTCATTTCATTAGGCAAGGGGCTCTAACCAGAAGCCATCTTCTTAAGCAAGTGGACTATAACCCATAGCCATCACGTCCATTACTAGTCGACATTGGGACTCTAACCCTTTGTTCATGCATTCAAATCCACTTAGTTCAACATTCAAGGACTCTAACCCATTTAGACAATTCAAGCCACCAAGGCTACAATCCAACACCATATATGACCACAAGGTATTCATGAACCATTTATCAATCAATCACTTTACTAGGTCAATGCCTTTAATTCAATCACCATTCGAGTCAATTTGTTATCATCAAGACCTATACAACACCGTTCATTCTTCATTATCATTTATATACCAAACTTTAGTTCAATACACCATTCAATCTAAAGTTAGGGACTTTAAACCCCTTTACCAAAAAACCCCACCAATGTCACCAACTAACTCATTAGATGACCAACAAGGCCTTTATAAGTTACTTACCAACCATTCTTACTCATAAAGCCATTGCCTTAGTTCAAAATACTATTAGCAAGTAACTAGTTATTTCTCTTAGATATTTTCACAAATACCTTGAGGGCATACCTTTACCATGACCAAAAACCAAGTGAAAACCATCAAGATTAGGGCTACTCATGACCCATTTGTTAAACCACAATCAATAAGAACCCACATATGAAAATCATCACCAAAAATATGTAGAAACATAAGGTTAAGCAAGAGTAAACAATACTCATCACTATACACCAAAACCCTCAACATTTGATTTTAAAACAACCATTTACAAATCATAATCAAGGTTAAAAACACATCAATAAAGGAGAGTAAGATGCCTTAGACAAGGTGATTCACAGAAAGATTCTTGGTCTCCAATCTCCTAGATGGCTTTCTTGATGAACCCTAGCCCCAGTCTTGTTGAAGAAGTTTAGAGAGGATTTAAGGATGTTTTTTATCTTGTCCAAGTAAAGAATGAAGGGCGAAACAATCTTATAAGGTGGTTGATAAGGGTTTAGGGGTGGGTAATGTCTAAAATGTCCCTTTCTTAAAAGTTAAAAACTTATTCCCAGGGGGTATGACTTACCCAACTAAATCGTACCCTAGGGTGCGAGTGGTACCCTAACTCATATCCTAGGACTCACCATGGACCTCTAATCTTCCCAACATACGATCATGCATACATAACTTGTATCCTAAGGTAGAAGTAGTACCATACAAACCGTACCCAAGACAGTGTCCACTAGTTCAAGCTTAACACATCATACGACTTGACATCTTATGACTAGTACCCTATCATACGACTTAGGAGAGGCTAAACCTTACATTGAATAGATTTTAACCCCATTACAATTCCTAACATATGAGTGAGAGGACACCAAACCGAATCCTAGGGTACGACTAATACCCAAAGTCGTACCTTGCCTAGAAACTTCAACTAAGATAATTTTTCTATGGGTTCAAAGCCACAGTGTTTCAATTATCCCCCAATTGGATCATTCATCCTTGAAAGATGGATAAAACAAGAACAACCATGAGCTAACACATTATTACACATCAAACTAACCTTTAACCAAGTTAGAAAACAAAGACATACAAATGGGATAAGACATATGCCATGATCACTATCAATCAACCATTCATTTAATTAACTTTGGGACTCAACCCAATTGTCTATCAAAACACTTGCTCATTTCAAAGTTTAGGGACTTGAACCCTTTTTCTAAAAAATGCATAAATCAAGTTAAGAAGATTAACACATACCTCAAGTATGAGTTTCCAAAATGGAAAAAAAATGTAGATACTTGGACTTTATGTCCTCTTCTGCCTCCCAAGTAGCTTTCTTAGACTTTTGGTTCCTCCATAGAACCTTCATCAAAGCCACCTTTTCCCTTTACAACCGGCAAACTTAACGATCTAAGATCCTTACTGGGACCTTCTCATAGGACAAGGAGACCAAAATACCAACATCCTCCAAAGAAACAACCAATGAAGGATCACCCATACATTTCCACAACATGGACACATAGAATATCGGATGGACAAAGCTTTAACTATAGGGAAACTCCAACTCATAGAAAACATCATCAACTATCTTCAAATTTAAATATTGACCAACATACCAAGGACTAAGCTTCCCCATCTTAAAAAATTATATCACTCCCTTCATGGGAGATACCATCAAGAATACTCAATCGCCGACATTAAACTCCAAATCTGTATGCCTCACATCTGCATAGGACTTTTGGAAAATTTAAATAGCTATCAACCTATCATGAATCACCTTCACCTTCTCCAAGTCTTGGTGAACCAAATTAAGGCCAAGCAATTTACCCTCATCAATTTCATCCCATCCAATAGGAGAACGACATCCCCTACCATACAATGACTCAAAAGGAGGCGAATTGAATCAAAGGAAAATAATCGTACAACTTACCACCATAATTAATAACACAAGCATAGAGAATATCTTCTAATGTTTAGATAGTCCTCTCTGCTTGTCCATCCATTAGCCAGAGAGAAATAGTATTAAGGCACACCTTAGTTCCCAAACCTTTTTGAAATAACTTCCAAAAATAAGATGACAATGGATTACCATGATCTGAGATGATAGAGAATGGAGCACCATGTAACCTTACAATTTCCATAAGATACAACTTAGCATAATCCTCTGCCAAATAACTAGTCCTCATCGGCAAGAAATGAGCAGACTTGGTCATTTTATCCATAAGACCTAAATAGAATCACATTGATTCTAAGACTGGGGAAGACCGGTGACAAAATCCATATTAATCACTTCCTACTTTTATTCGTGCAACTTTACCTGTTGATACAAACCACCCGGTCTCAAGTGCTTAACTTTCACTTGTTGACACACCATACACTAAGCAATATAGCTAGCCACATCTCGCTTTATATTATTCCACCAATAAAACTCCCTAAGATCATGATACATCTTCTTAGAAATAGGATGAATAGCATAATAAGATCCATGATCTTTGGCCAAACTCTTTTCCCTCAATCCATCAACATCGAGAACACATAACCTACCTTGGTACCTCAAGATACCATCACCACCAATTGCAAAATCAACAACCATTTTTTGACCCACATTACTCTTAGCCTTCGTCAAATTAGAATCCAACATTTGCATTTCCTTTATCTTTATAATAGAGATATCTGTGAAACCAGATGCATAAATAAACCACCATCCTCAGAGTCCATAAGACAAACTCTAAGATTATACAAACGATGAATGTCCTTCAAAAAATCTCGCTTATCCTCATCCACATAAACTAAACTTTCCATAGATATCCTACTAAGACATCAGCAACTACGTTATCTTTACCTGGATGGTAATAGAGGCTCATATAGTAGTCTTTTAGAAACTCAAGCCATTTACTTTGCCTGAGATTCAACTACTTCTGAGTAAACACATATTGAAGGCTCTTATGATCAAAAAATATGTCAACTGAACTGTAAAGATAGTGATGACAAATCTTTAATGCAAATACCCCTGCTAATAAATCCAAGTCATGAGTAGGTAGTTCTTCTCATTAACTTTTAATTGCATATAAGCATAAGCTACCACTCTACCATGTTGCATCAATACACTATCGAGCCCAATACGAGAAGCATCATAATACACTATAAAACGATTATTACCCTCGAGCAAGGTCAAAACTAGAGCCGAAGTCAATTTATCCTTTAACATCTCAAAACAACCCTCACACACATCCAACCATAAGAACGTGACTTTTTTTATGGGTCAATTAAGTCAATGGGATAGCTATCATCGAAAAAATCTCCTATGATAATAGTCTAGACCCAAGGAGCTATAAATATCAACTAGAGTCGCAGGTCTAGGCCATTTCTTAACTGCTGCAACCTTTTGTGGATCCACCATGATCCCCTCACTAGAGATAACATGACCAAAAAAAGTCACAGCCTTCAACCAAAACTCACACTAAGAGAACTTATGTAAAGACCTGAGACTACTCCTTAGTCGTCACACGCTGCTTACGAACCCAAAGGAATACAAGATAACCCATAACTTATATCTTCTGTAAGTGCTGAATAATAATGCTAAGTAAATGCAAAAAAAAGGATGAAATGCCTTAAGATTCAAAAGCTGAAATAGTAGGCAATTAATACTTTTTATAACATACATGTATCTAAAATACTGTTTGAACTAGTCTAGTTTAAAAGCCTCTAACTGAACTATCTGAATATGGAGTTGATGGGACAAGCCCCCAACTAACTCCAACTACTATAATACTCAATATACTGAAATACTAAAATAAAAGCATATCCTAGATAAATGATGACTCACTAATAAATCTGCGACTACTAACTGGATCTATCTAAGCATGGTCAGAAAAATTGAGTGTCCAAACCTATGATATGAGACATCACAGCGCAAAGAAAGAGTATGCATCAGTACGTGGAATATACTGGTATGCTAGATAAGGTAAGGCTGAATGTAAGGGTTCATTGCATGAATAGTATATGACTGAATGATATTGAGTAAATATATATAAGAGTATGTGAATAACTGATACTTCTAAAATCACTAAGTACGCAATACTATAGACATACATAGATGTATACTGTGCCTGAACTTTTTTGAAGCTAAGTACTGAGTCATAATGATTGAGTAATTGATATCTAAAGTTACTAAAATTTGAATTACTAATACTAATTGACTGTGTTTGATAGTCTTGATTCTATAAAAATGAACTGAGTTCTAAATTGAAGACTGAAACTGAACTATGAAAGGTAATCATCTAACCAACATGCCCATCTCTGAACTGATTAGGGTCAAACCTATAAACCCAGCTGGAAGGGAGATAACACTATTCCATGGGTACCAACACTATAAAAACAGGATGCCAAGCCTAACTGATGGGTGACACCTGGACGGAGCCAAGCCTAATGTAAGACCCCGTAAATTTCTAAGCTTAAATCAGTCTTTTAAGCTTATCAAGGGGTCCAAGACTTGGTCGATTATTGGTCTTTGAAAGTTGGTAATATCATTTTTCCACCTTAATGTCCTTTTCTAGTCCGTAGTTTTGTTAATTCGTGATCAGAGAGGTCCATAGGTGGTCCCGGACAAGTTTTGAATTTTTCAGACCATGTTTAGAAGCCCAAAATAGTGGACCAACATGATTTTGGCATGCCACATCGCCAGTCACATTGGTTGATATTGTTTTAGGTTTCCAAAGTTAAAGTACTGAGACTCAATACGATGCTGGTGCAATGCGTCGACTATCGCATCGATTCCATCAATGCGCCACGCCAATAATAGCGATGCCCAGTTTTAGTCATTAAATATCCATGTTTTTAAGGGCAAAAAGGTTAATTTCCCACCCCTATATAAGTCTAAAACATGATATTTATCCCCAATTGAATGAAAATATAGTGTCTCCCTCAAGTTTCTCTAAAGAATAAGTTAGGGTTTTTAATTAAGGATTCAAATTTAATACTCAAATTTAAGAATCTCTCCATCAATATCTCTCAAATTCAATAGTGTTCATTCATGGATTCCTTTCATCCATGAAGTTCAAGAACCAAGTTTTAAATCTTGTATTGTGAATATTTTGTTATGGGTTGATTATGTTCATAAGATTATGATGATGTGATTCCCAAGCTGAAATCTTTATGTGTTGTTCATGAAACTATGTTAATGTATGGATTGAAATCTATAAGTTTGGTCGATTCATGGAGTTTTGAAGTGATAATTTCATGATTATGACTATGTCTTAAGTTATGCATATAAGGTGTTTGATAAAATACCTAAGAGAATAGAAATCATGCATTATAGCTTAACTGTGACTCAAGCGATAAATACATGTTTTACCCTTATGTTCAAATGACTCTCATGCTATTG
>NC_061119.1:138030352-138036473 GCF_002878395.1 Capsicum annuum | reverse complement strand
AAGTTTCCTGCATCACGCCACTCAAAATTAAGTATTTTCAACGCTCATAGTGCCTTATGCTCAAGATCAACCGGTAAATGGCATTATTTTCCATACACGAGCTGAAATGGAGAAGAAATTATAGGGGTCTTATAGGATGTTTGGTAGGCCCAAAATGCATCATCTAACTTTCTAGGCCTGCCAATCTTATTGGCACTCACAGTTTTTCCCTATATGGACTTAATTTCTCTATTGAAGACTTTCACTTGCCCACTTGTCTTAGGATGGTAAGGTGTATCCAATTTATGACTTACTCTATATCTATCAAGCAGTTCTTTGAAGAAGTGATTACGGAAATATGACCCACCGTAACTAATAATTGCACGTGAAGTGCCAAATCAGGAAAAGATGTTCCTCTTCAAGAAAGCGGTGACACTTCTACCATCATTGTATGGAAGTGCAACTTACTTCACCCATTTTAATTCATAGTTAACCACTAACAAAATGTATAAGAGATCATAAATGGGCTGATGAAATCAATCCCCCACACATCAAATAACTCCAACTCAAGAATATGTGTCATGGAGTGTTCCTGGTGCCATGAAATGTTTCCTTGACGTTGACATTAGTCACAGGATTTAGCAAAATAATGAGAATCATTGTAAATTGAAGGCCAATAAAACTCACACTGTATAATTTTATGGGTTGTCCGCAGGCCACTGTGGTGACCCCCAACTAGTAAACAATGACAAGCTTCATGAATGCTCATCATCTTCACCTATGGAATGCATCTTTGAATCACACCATCAGCATACACTCTAAATAAATATAGATCATCCCAGAAGAACTTCCTTACCTCATTCATAAATCTCTTTAGCTGTTGGAAGGATAGATCATCTCGGATAATATCGATTGCCAAAAAGTTGGTAAAATCAGCAAACCAGGAATTCAAATCATAAGATGTTGCCAACACTCGCTCATTGATAAAAGCATCATCTATCTACATATTATCCCCTAGGTTTTTTGTAGTCTTCTCCTCAAGTCTGGATAAGTGGTCTACAACTTGATTTTTTTACCTTTTTGGTCCTTGACTTCAAAAGCAAACTCTTCTAGTAAATAAACCCAATGAATCATTCTGGATTTGGAATATTTCTTTGACATCAAGTACCTTAATGGTTCATGGTCAGTGTACAATATAACCCTATTCCCTATCAAATATGACCAAATTTTTTCAAAAGCAAAAGCCACCACAAGTATCTCATGCTATGTAACTGTGTAATTTTTGTGTGTGGGGTTTAAAGCTTTGTTGGCATAGTAGATGGGATACAATATCTTTTATCTTCTTTGGCCTAGAAAATCTCCCAAGGCCACTTCACTTGCATCACACATTACCTCAAAACATGCAGACCAATTAGGAGACACAATGACGGACGCTGAAATTAACCGCTCCTTTATTCATTTGAAAGCCTTGAGACAATCATCAACAAATTGGAATTTCACCTTCTTTTCTATAAGATTACATATAAGACTTACCATTTTAGAGAATCCATGGAAATTGCAAAATAATGGTAATAATCTTTTCAAAGTATTTGCTTTTTCAAGCCAAGAAACTCGAGAGAGAAAATATCAAAGTACGTCTCTTAAAACTCAATTGCCAACCCCTTAGAAAAACCCTAAACAATGCTTCTTATAATTAATCCTAAATAAAAAAATAAAATCACAATGTTCAAAAACTTCTTTGGAATAGGTGACGGCATTTGTGACGGGGTGTCAGGGTCCTGATGACTTATCAAGAATGTCGTCAAGCCCTCCAGTATTCTTGGCATCTTCTGCTTTAACTGATGACAAAGCTGGACAACTTATTAGATATGTGACGACATATCAGAAATGTCATAACTTCTTCATTCAAAATTTGATTCTCAGCCTACACTTAATGGCAACTCTGACGCCTTATCACAATTGTAAAGACATGTCAAAAATGTCGTCACAGTTTTACTTTAATCCTTCTAACACTGCAACACCTGACCTAATTTTTGATAACTTATCGTCGGCCACACTTCAAGTTCTTTTGCATTAGTTTTCAGCTCTTTTACTTCCATTTCCTTAAATTTCCCTTGTAACTTGACTTTTACTGCAATATCAAAGTAAAATAATAAAAACGACAAAAGTTGCTTAAGACTTTGCAATTATTCTCAGTTAAAAGCCTTAAATGTGTTAGCGTCTGCTCACACATCAACACCCTCAACTTAAAACCCAGCTGTGTAAATCCATGAAGATCAATAATGTGACAAAAAGGAATTAAGATATGGCATCAACTTAGCAATAATAACTATGCATATGTACAAATTACACTATCCAAATACGTAGGTAACTAGCAACGTAACTGATGTGCCCTTACAACAATGAAGTCCCCCCTCACTCATATATGAAATCAAGTATGTAAATGCAGGGATGGTCAAGAGAAACTCACTCTCAGAAAAAAATTCCAATCAATGCATGTCAAATACCATATGCTTGCCCTTATTTTCATTGCCTAAGTTATCAGACAGTTAAGTTAGGATCACTATAGGACTTTTCTTTGGCTTTGTAATGTACGCTTGGGGCTGGTATGATATGCAAGGATATTTAAATTCACTAAGCCTTCTTGGCACTACACTATTTTTGGGGTCTCACTTATCAACCTTTACTTAATTCTCTCCTTTCTTGATCACACATACTCTAGATGGGTGCCGTATTTTTGACAATCATTTATTCTTTTTCACAACTTTTCTTTTCTTATTCTTTTTCCACCACTCCCAGCTTTTTATTTATTTCTTTCATTCTACTATTCTTCTTAATGTTACGTAGCCCTATGGTAGCTACCCTCAACTTAGGCGATTTGCCTTAGTCAAAGTGCACAATGTCCAAGGAGGACCAGGGCCAAAATAGGTTCATTGTGATACAAATAGGAGGGTGATAGGTATAACAAAAACAATAGGCATTCAAGCTCAAAATCATGATCAAGGATATTATTCACACATGAAAGGTCATTTAGGCTAAAAGTGGACTAATATCAACAACGGCCTACGATCCTTTTCTAACCGCTATCCTACAGCTAAGGCAGGACCAACTGGGCAAGTTCTAGATTTAACACACAATGGAAACTAGGTAGCATCTCACACACACATGGCACAAAGGTACATCACAAGATACTACCCATTCGATTCATGCAATTGTTAGCAGTGATTATCGTGTCCCTAATACTAATGCCATAAAAAGATTCACAATAGTCACATACAGATGCTCATCACACAGTTCCCAGATAGACAATTGGAGAGGTATTTATCATTCTAAGAAAAATCAACAAAAATATGTAAACTGTCCTAGTTACTTATTTTTCCCCCAGTTAACCACAACATATCACAAAACAAACACAATACTCCTAAACATATCGACACTACTCGGAACAAGACTCCAGAGAAAAGAGGCATGACAACAAAAACCCCAAAGGACATCAACACCCATAAGTAGCCCACCCTCATCTTAAAATTATGAAATGTACCCAATGTATCAAACAAAAACAAAAGAGTTAGAAACATACCTGTGGCACCATGGGTGCGAAGATTTGGTGTCAATCACATAATACAAATAAAAACAACAAAATACCTTGGGTTTCCTTCCAAGAAGCGCCTAAATTAGTGTCGCGGCATGACTCAGTTATCTTGAAAACTTAGACTTCATCAAGATACCTTGCTAATAATTATTTATGTCTCCACTTGGAGGATTCGAAATGTTGGTCCAACTTTTTATCAATACATCTTCAAGGCGCACTGGGCAAACGTACGGATACAATGACACTTTCTTTATCTCGCAACTTTGATGACTTAAATCTCTTACCCAACTTCATACCAAATTTTTGGATAGGCTCATTAGTTATTAATGATTATAAATAATCCACTTGATACACATTGAATTTTGCCTTTATTGACCTTCAAGTGGGGGGTTTCATTTTCCTCTTTTTGAATGCCAAACTCCATGATATAAGGATTATGTTCCTTATCCTAAAAACACCTCAGTTTCTTGGTAGGTGGAATTTCATCTCTTCCATCAAGCACAATGTTGAAAAATGGTTTGAATGAGGTCTTCTACTTAATTTCGGAGTTGCATCCTTCTGGGCATCCTCACCCCAAATCAGGCTAGAGTCTTTAGAAGAGATTTGATTGGTTTCTTCTGTTAGCTCTAGCACCGTTTCCTCAATCTTGGCATCATCCCTTATGGTTGGTTTGGTTCATTGGAAAATCATCGAGGGTTGCTCAACATCAAGCACAACATCGATATAGGATTCTTGTTCCTCATCTTCGCATTCGTCCATTATGTTAAATGATTCCACAGACAACATATCATCTAAACATAATGTGGAAAAGTTCTTTGAATGCTTGACCTCTATATCCATATCCTCTATCATTCATCTTTCCTCATTATTTTTCCTTATGTCTTGATGTATATCATGTATGATATCATTCATTGTGTCCACACAATCCAACACTAATTAAAGCATAGCTTCAATGTCACTCCTTCTGGTGCTTTGTTCTTCCTGCTCTTGACCATAAGACCTATCAAAATCATAAAAAACTAGAATTTGGGTTAGCATACCGGGGGAAGGGGCATTTGGGAAATCACTCCAATTTCCATCTTGAACACCACCTAATGAACAATTATACTCCCAGTAGTATGGAGATGGTGCACACATCTCTCTCCAGGGTTCATATCTATAATCTTGCCAAAAGTGAGGTCCATCACAATATAGACATAGATCATCAAGATAAGATTTCCAACCACCAAGCTCATGTTCATTCCATGATGCCATAGTAGTAAGTAGACTAAAATAAAAATCTACCTAACACAAGAAATAAAATAAAACTAAAAATAAATATTTACAAGGTTGAATTCAAGTAGGTTAAAATTCCAAACCAACTCAATACGCCAAATTGTTCCCCGGCAATGCCACCATTTTTTGATAACGCTCAACTTACACTTCAATTTTGTGCAAGGCGGTTGTCTGATATAATTACCCAACTTAGGAGTTGGGGTCAAATCAACAGGGAACAATGTGAGTGGCTATTAAACTAGTTTGAAACTAAAGCTACAAGTTAAATTCAAACAAATGATACAAAAAGATAAAATGGGGTTTTTTTTATGATCAGTAAATAATTGTTGGTCACTTTAGTTTTAGTGTTTGTAAATCAAGAGTTTATGAAATAATTAGAATTATGTTCACTAGGGTTTTTGGTACATCACAGATGCTAAAAGTGGTTCAAGATTCTCACGGTGGGTAGTATAACAAGCTATCTTTATCGATGCTATGCTTAAATGTCTCTCGACCTACTTAAGAATTTAATTCCCTAATCCTCTTGGACTTGGGGAATTTCTATTTACTGCCCAGATTTTACCTCAAGTTAACCAACCTTGTTACAACATTGATTATTAATGAAGTATTTTTGAGTCCCTGATGAAAATTCACTTCCTACTATATTTGATTTCTTTCTCAAGCAAATCAAAGCAGGTGTGTCTACTATTTGCAACCAACAGACATTAATTAAAACCTCAGAATTATCAAGAAATCCTACCACCTTCTGAATCTTGAACACTTAGCACCTTATCAAGACCTAACCCTAGATCCCATATTCAATTTAAAGGAATTTAGCCGCTCATGATGTAATAATCGAAGCAACTAGTTGAATTCATGATTTGAAAGATAAACTTACCATAAGATGAATAGAAATTAAAGATTTTCAGATTAAATCACAATGGAAATCCCAAAATAATGATAACAATCTCTTCAAAGTATTTACTTTTTCAAGACAAGAAACTTGAGAGAGAAAATATCAAAGTACGTCTCTTAAAACTCAAGTGCCAACCCCTTAGAAAAACCCTAAACAATGCTTTTTATAGTTAATCCTAAATAAGAAAATAAAATCATAATGTTCAAAAAATCCTTCAAAATAGGTGACGGCATTTATGATGGAGTGTCAGGGTCCTAACGACTTATCAGGAATGTCGTCAGGTCCTCCAGCATTCTTGGCATCTTCTTCTTCAACTGACGATAAAGCTTGATGACTTGTCGAACTCCTTCTTTCGGGAGCTATTTTTGGGGCTTTTAAAG
>NC_061119.1:138011811-138027352 GCF_002878395.1 Capsicum annuum | reverse complement strand
TTTTGATTTCTTTCTCAAGCAAATCAAAGCAGGTGTGTCTACTTTTTGCATCCAACAGACATTAATTAAAACCTCAGAATTATAAAGAAATCCTACCACCTTTTAAATCTTGATCACTTAGCACCTTATCAAGACCTAACCCTAGATCCCATAATTCAAGTTAAAGGAATTTAGCCACTCATGATGTAATAATCAAAGCAACTATTTGAATTCATGATTTGAAAGACAAACTTACCATAAGATGAATAGAAACTATAGATTCTCAGATTAAATCACAATGGAAATCACAAAATAATGATAATAATCTCTTCAAAGTATTTGCTTTTTCAAGCCAAGAAACTTAAAAGAGAAGATATCAAAGTACATCTCTGAAAACTCAAGTGCCAACCTCCTAGAAAAACCCTAAACAATTCTTTTTATAGTTAATCCTAAATAAGGAAATAAAATCATAATGTTCAGAAAATTCTTCAGAATAAGTGACGGCATTTGTGACGGTGAGTCAGGGTCCTGACGACTTATCAAGAATGTCATCAAGTCCTCCAGTATTCTTGGTATATTCTACTTTAACTGACGACAAATCTTGAAGACTTATCAAATACGTGATGACATATCAGAAATGTCATCACTTCTTCATTCAAAATTTAATTCTCTGCCTATATTTGACAGCAATTTTGATGCCTTATCACAGTTGTGACAACAATGTAGAAATGTTGTCACAATTTCATTTTACTCATTCTAACACTGCAACACCTGACGTGATTTCTGATAACTTATCATAGAGCTAACGACTTATTAGGAATGCCGTCAGCCACACTTTTTGTTCTTTTACATCAGTTTTCTGCTCTTTTGCTTCCATTTCCTTAAATTTCCCTTGTATCATGAATTTTACTGCAATGTCAAAGTAAAATAATCAAAAATGATAAAATTTTCTTAAGACTTTGCAATTATACTCAGTTAAAAGCCTCAAATGTGTTAGCGTCTGCTCACACATCAAAGTCCTTGATGAACCTCCTATAAAAGCCTGCATGCACCAAATAACTTTGTATGCCTCTGACTGACACTGGTGGTAGAAACTTCTCAATTACCTCAATATTTACTTTGTCCACCTCAATACCATGTTTGGATATTTCGTACCCTAGCATGATACTTTCTTTCACCATGAAATGGCATTTTTCCCAATTTATTACTAAGCTGCACTCTTTATATCTCTGTAGTGTACTGGCCAAAAAGGCTAGACAGTCATTGAATGAGTCCCCAAGTACTAAAAAGTCATCTATGAATACTACAATAGTGTTGTCCACCACGTTGGAGAATATGGACATCATACATCTCTGAAAAGTAGTAGTCGCATTGCATAGTTCGAACGGCATCCTCTTGAATGCAAAGGTCCCATAGGGGCAAGTAAAGGTAGTCTCATCTTGGTTTTTGGTAGCAATCATGGTTTGATTATACCTCGAGTACCCATCAAGAAATTAGTACTAACCCTTTCTTGCTAGTCTATCCAGCAGCTAATCCATGAATGGAATTGGCAAGTTATCTTTTTGTGTCCACTTATTCATCTTTCTATAGTCTATGTATACACTCCAACTAGTTACTTGCCTCATTGGTACTAATTCATTCTTCTCATTTAGATCCACTATGATTCTTCTTTTCTTTGGCATGCATTAAATCGGGCTCACCCATTATTTTTAGTAATTGGAAAACCCACCCCAGTATCTAACCACTTGATTATCTTCTTTTTTACTACCTCATGTATAAGAGGATTCAGTCATCTTTAATGCTCAATACTAGGAATATTGTCTAGCTTAAGCTATATCTCATGTGTGGATATACCTAGTAGAATCCCTATAATGCAATGGTCCACCAAATAGCTCTCTTAAACTTTCATAACACTGATATCAAACCTTCTACCTGTTCTCTTACTATATTTGTTGTAATATTACCGATAAAGTATTGTTGTTTGATGTTGAGTGTATTCATGTATTCTAGCCTTACTATTCTAGCCTTTTTAGCCTTGTTTTGAGGATGCTTTATGTGCTTAACATGTGTATAATGATATAAATGTGCATCCAAATGTATTTGTATGTGTTTACAATGTTTAAAGGTGTTTTCACACAAATTTTGATTCAAATTGATCATTTAGAGTTCAATCGAGAAAACTAGTGTGACTAGCTTGAGCTAGGTGTTTGTCTTGTCTATCATGTTAGGTTATAATGTGTTTAATGAGTTCTAAAGGTTTTCATTATGTATTTACATTTGAAACAATTTATTTATAATGTTCAATGGTCAATTGTATCAAGACAAGAATCAAAACAATAAGCTTAAAATCAAAGTGAATGAAGCCTATGCTTAGCTCGTGTTTCTAGTTCACCGTCTTGGATGTTATGATGTTTTCAGCTCTAAATTTTTATGTTTAATGATTTAGTATGCTTTTTCATAGGATTATTATGATATATAAAGGATATAAAAGCTTCAAATCAAGTGTAAACAACTCGAAAAGGCTTGGAATGGATCACGAAATCACAAGACACAACTTGACGCAAATTTGGACACATAAATGTCTTGGGTGAGTGGAGGTGCATGGAGTGTACAATGGGTGTGGGTGGAACATTAGTAGATTCATAATGGGAAAAAAATAGTTACCCACCACATTGCGATGGTAATAGCGGTGACAGAGGCATCGCGTCGCTGTTAAAAGTGAATCTACAATTATCATTTTCTAAAATCTCAGCGCAATTACACCACATCGTTGGATAATAGCGATGACCCCACCACCGTGATGTGATATCCATAAAAAAGGTATTTTTAGTCCAATCGAAATAAAATAGCATGGAAACCTAATCCAAGTTGGTTTATGACTTGTCTACTATAAATATAATATCTTAAATTGTGTTTTAAACCTATTGGAACACCCTAGATCAGCTTGGACAACATTGGAGGCTACCACTACCTCTTTTTTTATTTTTTCATTCTTTAATTTAGTTTATTTATGGTTTGTTCCATGAATCCAAGAAATTGGATGATGAATATTTCCATTAAAGGCTAAACTCCCTTTCTGGGGTTAAGGCCAAGATCATGAATACTTTCATTTTGAATTAAGTTTGTTTGAGTTTCTTATCATTATGGTTACTTGTTTTCCTTGTTTTAACTATTTTAAGGATTAGCAACCCTTAGAATATATTTATTTTCAACCTTATGATCTTGGGAGAGGGAATAGAGTGATAACACATGGGGATAAGCAAAGTAAGGTTCGTAGTCTTTTATAAAATAAGGATTTCAAATTAGTGTCTAGGATAGGGATGTACCGAGAAGCCTTACTTGATTCACACATAGAATAATATCTTAAAGAACTTATTGGATTATTACATCCCCGCTCAATGATTTAATTATAATGTCCAAGTTAGGTAAATGGTTAGAGTTCGAGAGACCATGATTATGCAATTAACCTAATAAATCAACAAACAAGATAAGCAATCTAATGAATGAAGTTCAATAGCGTAGTATAATTCCTCGTAAGCCTCAACCCTAGGTCTTTATCTTTGATTGTCCAAAGTTATTTACTTTTCCACATTAGTTTAGTTTACTTTAAGTTTACAAGTTCAAAACTTTATTTGTAACTCTCCTCAATTTGTTGAACTAGAATTGGATAGTAGTTTAACACAAGTCCCTATGGGGTCGATATTCAGCTTTCTTGAAGGCGACTATATTTTTTGGTATACCACATACACTTGTGTGTGCGCTGTCATTGTCCCTCAAGAATGCATACTGCAAGTGAGGTGGGAGGGCTTTCAATTCTAATACCGGTGGTTCTTCAATAGATAGTTTTGCAAAAAGTGTGGCTCTGTTCTTCAAATAAAGATCCAGTATCTTAGAGGCATATTTGAAAGAACCTATGCCATGTAGTGCCTTAGCCGCCTAATGATACTCATATATCCCATCACTCCCGAAGTTCATAATAAAAGTTGTTAATGCTTCTACCCCTAATCTTTCATCAATAGGCACATCCTCTACAACCACATCATCATCTACTGCATCAATCACTGCTACTACTCTCATATCATCAGGTTGTTGAACTGTCATGCATATATTCAAAACTATTTGCTTATCATTCAATTTGAAAGTGATCTCTTCTAGATCCATATCAATCGATACCCGACTAGTGGATAAAAAAGGTATACCTAAGATGATTGGAGAATGGGCATCCACTTCAGAGTTAGTTCTACATTGTGCACAATACCCATTGGCTCCTTTACAAATGAATCAGACACCAACAACCTTGCAGATATAGGATTTAGTTTGCCTAACCCCAATACTTTGTATATCACCAATGGAATTATATTTACTCCTGCTCCCAAATCGTATAAAGCCTGATTAATGTCATAAGGCCTAATAGAACATGGAATGTTAACACCACCTAGGTATCCCCTCTTTTCTACTGATGGTGCATGAAAATCTACACTAAACTGCTACACTATATCTTGGAGCTCTCCTGCTACCTAGTCGTCATCGTCATCATTCCCAAAATTATCATCTCTTTAAGTCAACTTCTAAATTTCAGCTTTAGGTGGCTCATCTACAACAATATTTTCCTTTTTTAGCTCATTAGTAGCGGGAAAAAAGTGCTCATCAGGTGGGGAATCACCCCTCATGTTAATATCCGTACAATGAACCAGTTTTGGAGGATTCGACACATTGTCTCTAGGAAGTTCTCCTGACTATCTCTCAGCTAAAGTAATAGAGATTTGCTTGTACTAGTTTCTACCGAGTATTGTTTGGCGCACCGAGTATTGTTTGGCGCTTTGCTTCCTCTCTCCACACAGCTGACTCCGCCTCCTGAGCTATCTGCTGAGCATCTTCTGTTGCCCTTTTCTTATTTTTAGTTTGGGTTAAAAGCACTTTTGTATTCTGGTGAATAATATCCTGAGCTCTTTTGAGAGGAGAGGGAGGCATATCATCTTGAACTCCTTTAGAAAGATTGTTTCTCCTCAGCTCTATCATCTTACAAGGTGTTTTTAGGATCCTCTCTGGGTTTGGATTCATTGGGAGTAAGGGATTGCCTTTACTCTGTGTGTTAGACATATACCGGTGTATGCCCAGCTAAGAACAAAAAAAGAAAAACCCAAAGATTGCAATGACCTTAATTTACAAATCAACATAATATTTTTCTATAATGGTGCAAAAATTTTGATTACGTCCAAAAAACACCTCCTATCAGATGATGATATGATCTTCATCAAAATATAGTAACCCGCTATAATGGACAGGTAAGAATTGGAAAATTAAATAGGGGATTCAAATAGAAATATCGAACATAGAGCAAATATTAGCTTCGGTCGTGATCAGTATTGGTGAACACTAGGATTATGTTCCCCCTGGCTTCTCAACTTTGTAGGCTTATCATGTTATGTTTAACCAACTCGATACCTTGCATACAAAATTGATAAGTTATGTACCGTCTTTAGTCTTTTGGATTAGTAGAAATATTTCACCCTTTACCTTTGAGTCTCAAGATGTCGCATTACTAATCCTTATATTAATCACAGTAAAGTATTACATTTTGAGTCTCTAGTTATTAGATGAAATCTAACCATCTTACGTAAATAATACCTAGTAGCATGGATCGACAGCTAAACTCTAAATTACTATTGTCATTATCTTTTCCAAGTCACTACTTCTCTTTTGGAGTAAGTAGAAATAATCAAGGAAGGATCTTAACATCGGCCGCCACTAAGAAATATATTCTAGTGAAGATAATCCAATGTATGCCATGGGTATCAGTTTAACTTAACAATCGTACTTCCCTTACTTTGCCAATCTGTCAGGGTTTCCACAACCCTAACTACAAGTTTTAGTTGCTCATACTTGTGAAGAAATTAATATCATTTATTGTTCAAAGCATAGATAAAATCACAAGGATTTGAATTATAAGAACCCACAACTGTTACTAAATTAATCAACAAAAGTCAATACACATAAATCCCAAGATCAAAATCAAATCTTGGAATCAAAATATGTTTGTGAATATCCAAAGTGCATAACTCCTGCTAAAAATAAAAAAGGGTATCTATAGTACATGAGGAAACCCTAAAACCAAAGACCGAACGAAATAAAAGAAATGGGGTCGGTGGCCACATATGGTCCGTACCCACAGTCTGGCACTGGGCACAGGTAGTACCTTCGGTCATAGACCTTGGCGCAGGTAGAAATCGTAGATACCATATGGAAAAAATCCTGCAAGCCAGCTCATAGGATTTTGGACTCCTGGTACTTACATTGCCTACCTGCAGTCCGTAGGTCCTACATGTGGTATGTAGTATGACTTAGTAGGTATCGAGAGTCATCTTTTCATCTCTTCTTCAATTCTTGAATATAATTTGATCATGATCAAACCAAAAAGTTTTCCAAACATCCATAATTGCCCAAAAAATAGATCAAAACACCTTTTTCACGAACTAATCATCCAAAACATAATTTATCACAAAAAATACCCAAAAAGCATCATATCTAACAAAATAACCTTAGAAACCTACATATTTTCCTCATAGTAATTGTCAAAAGTGTTATATTTATATAGCACATCAGCCTGCAGGGTAGGTGCAAGTAGTGACTGCAAGTGCCCGAACCAAAAAATCCTGCAGGTTAGCTCTCGAGATTTTTGACTTCTGACATATGCTTTGCGCACATATAGACCTCATGTCACATGCAGACCACATATACCACATGCGGTCTGCATGTTGACTTAGCAAGAGTCGGGAGTCATCTTCTTAGCTTATCTTCAATTCCCGCTCATAATTTGGTCAGAATAAGCCAAAAGTGTCACGAACATCCGTAATTGCCCATAATTTCTCCTGTAAGTAGACAAAATCACCTTTTTATATTTTTCATAAAATTAGAATCCAAAACATAATTTCCTACAAAATACTCCAAAAATACCTCAAATCCAACAAAACAGCCTTAAGTACATGCATATTTTCTAGGTTTAAGCATCGTAAGTGCTATATTTCTATTGAACATCAACTGCATAAGCCGCACTGGGTGAATAAACAAGTAGCAAGGTTGATGTGAATAATTGATTTGAAAATGCACAAATAAAGCTCTTCAAGCTATAGAATGTGAGGATTGAAGCCAAAAACTCATCAATATTAAGATGTGATGCAATCAAAGGCATGGCTTAATGTTACAGATCATGTTTGGAAGAGATTGGACAACCAAATAAGTAGCTTACTGATGTATCGGCTTTCTAACGACACATTTGAGGCTTTTAATTGAGAATAATTGCAAGTTCTTAAGAAACTTGTGTTGTTTCTAATCAGATTCTACTTTATTATGCAACAAAAATCAAATTTTTAGAATACCAGTTAACAAAAAGGTGTGTTGGCGACTTTAGATGATGAGCTATCAGCAAAGTAACGAGTTGTCAACCCTCGTCGTCAACCTGAAGCAGGTGAAGAAGTTATTGAAAACTTTAGTTGATAGGCTATCAACTTCTATCATCAGCGTAAAGCAAAATTGATAAAGAGGAAGAACTAGTTGACGATGCAAGTTGACGAGCTGTCAACCAACTAACGAGTTGTCAATTGTGGACGTCAAGTACAAAGCGACAAATTAGGTATTTAATTTTTAAATTTTGAATTCCCCTAATATATCTAGTAGCTTTTAGGATTTTTTGGATCTTTGGACTATTTTCCTTCAGACATTAATTTGTAGACAAAGACATTGAACTTTTGAATTTCATTTTGGATATTTGGAAACAATATGGATCTTTGAAAGATAATTGACGTTGATTCCATATTTTGAAAGAATAACTCTCTAATTTATGAATTTTTTTTCTATATTCTTTCATAAATTCATGAGCTGCTAAACTCCCACAATTAGGGTTGTGGGAGCCATGATGAATTCATTATTTGACTGTTAATTATTAGTAGGGTTCGAATGATTACAGGATCTATATTGATGATTCCACCATTTTAATAGATTTATATTGGTTTCACATAGTAAAACATTCCTAAAATTTAAATTGCTTGAAATAAGAAATTAAAACGGGAGCATGGGTTGTCAACGAGGATTTGGAGACTTTAAGTCTTCACATAATGGTCAATGTGTAATAACCCTCAAGGTTATTTTCTATATTTCAACTCATTTCCTCTATATAGAGCTTTCCTATAGTTTCCAGAAGTTATTTATGACTTGGTGGAGCTGATAGTTCAATTACTGGGAAGTTTGTTTGCTTTTTAGATCCAATTGCCTATTTTGAAGATATTGTTGGTTAGAATTGGTGACCGGGAAAACACTTTAGTCAAACAACCTTGTATGCTAATTCTGACAATTCCAACAGATCTTAAACGTTAATTTTAGCCTATGGGGATATTTGGTTTTGGTCCCAAGGCTTCAAGACTCACTTCGGGTTATTGACCAAAACTTAAGAAAAACTGCACTTGGTTGTGGGACCTACTTTTTGTTAAAATAGCCTTATAGGGAAATTTTGACTGCATCATTGAGTCTGGAATGTATTTGATAGGGTATCATAGTTTTTTTACGTACATAGGGTTTTTTTATTAATCTCAAGGATTCGGAAAGACTCAAAAAAATTCCAAGGCTCAAGATGATGCACCCCCTTAAGCGCCTTTTGGGTCGCCTAAGTGACAGGGTAATAAAGAAACCATTCGGTCTCTTATGCAATCAAGCTGTCCATAAAAGGGCTGCTTAAGCGGAGTCCTTACCGGTTAAGCGATGGCCTCTTAAGCGTAAAACCAAACACTTAAGCTGTAGGCATGTAGGCAGCCACTGCAAAAGCGGTGACCACTTAAGCAGCGTAGTTGACACTACCCAAAACCGGGCCTTGTCGTATAGGCATCTTGAGCCCAACAAGGACTGGAGATCACCCCATTAACCTAACCCAACTATCAAACTCAATCCACAAATGTCGAATGAACTCCGAGCATTTAATCAAGATAGTGGAAACAAGACTAGAAAAAATAACTTAAGAATGTCTAATCATTCTATTAATGACATCAACCAAACCAACATACCCAAGTCCACATTCATCCTCAAAGCCTCTACAATCCAATGTCTGTTATATGTCAGGAAATGCCTCGATAATAGCCAAAAGTCAAATCTAAAATAAGTCTATGACAGAAGATAGAAAGACCATGAAATATATGCCTTCTGAAGTATGAAAGCTCACCACTTCTATGTCAACACATGATCCACTCAAACACCTGGTCACTACATAGAAAGAGAAGAAGAAGCTTCGTCCCCTGTGTCACGTAAGGACATAGCGTCTGGAGATGATTAGCGGTGGAAGATCTAGCATGTAACTCAAGGATAAGGATAAAATTGTGTCATCATTAAAAATCCAATCAAACCATCACATGCAACCGCATTTATATACATAGGTATATGTTTAGATACATAGATATAATAAGTGACAAAAAGAGAACGAGGCTTAGCATGCAATTTGAAGCACCCAATCATAATAAATGGAGTAGAGGACTCTAACATTGCACCCTTATAAGTTAGAGGGATTGAAATTCCCGATCATGTTAGGTGAGGGACACTAACCTCAAGCCATTTCATCAGTCAAGGGACTCTAACCTCAAGCTGTTTCATTAGGAAAAGGACTCTAACCTTAAGCCGTTTCATTATTCAAGGGACTCTAACCTCAAGTCATTTCATTAGGCAAGGGGATCTAACCAGAAGCCATCTTCTTAAGCAAGTGGACTATAACCCATACCCATCGCGTCCATTACTAGTCGACATTGGGACTCTAACCCTTTGTTCATGCATTCAAATCCACTTAGTTCAACATTCAAGGACTCTAACCCATTTAGACAATTCAAGCCACCAAGGCTATAATCCAACACCATCTATGACCACAAGGTATTCATGAACCATTTATCAATCAATCACTTTACTAGGTCAATGCCTTTGATTCAATCACCATTCGAGTCAATTTGTTATCATCAAGACCTATACAACACCGTTCATTTTTCATTATCTTTTATATACCAAACTTTAGTTCAATACACCATTCAACCACTTTACCAAAAAACCCCACCAATGTCACCAACTAACTCATTAGATGACCAACAAGGCCTTTATAAGTCACTTACCAACCATTCTTACTCATAAAGCCATTGCCTTAGTTCAAAAAACTATTAGCAAGTAACTAGTTATTTCTCTTAGATATTTTCACAAACACCTTGAGGGCATACCTTTACCATGACCAAAACCCAAGTGAAAACCATCAAGATAAGGGCTACTCATGACCCATTTGTTAAACCACAATCAATAAGAACCCACATATGAAAATCATCACCAAAAATATGTAGAAACACAAGGTTAAGTAAGAGTAAACAATACTCATCACTATACAACAAAAAACAATACTCATCACTATACACCAAAACCCTCAACATTTGATTTTAAAACAACCATTTACAAATCATAATCAAGGTTAAAAACACATCAATAAAGGAAGAGTAAGATGCCTTAGACAAGGTGATTCACAAGAAGATTCTTGGTCTCCAAGCTCCTAGATGGCTTTCTTGATGAACCCTAGCCCCAGTCTTGTTGAAGAAGTTTAGAGAGGATTTAAGGATGTTTTTTATCTTGTCCAAGTAAAGAATGAAGGGCCAAACAATCTTATAAGGTGGTTCATAAGGGTTTAGGGGTGGGTAATGTCTAAAATGTCCCTTTCTTAAAAGTTAAAAACTTATTACCAGGGGGTATGACTTACCCAACTAAATCGTACCCTAGGGTGCGAGTGGTACCCTAACTCATATCCTAGGACTCACCATGGACCTCTAATCTGCCCAACATATGACCATGCATACATAACTTGTATCCTAAGGTAGAAGTAGTACCATACAAACCGTACCCAAGACAGTGTCCACTAGTTCAAGCTTAACACATCATACGACTTGACATCTTATGACTAGTACCCTATCATACGACTTAGGAGAGGCTAAACCTTACCTTGAATAGATTTTAACCCCATTACAAATCCTAACATATGAGTGAGAGGACACCAAACCAAATCCTAGGGTATGACTAGTACCCAAAGTCGTACCTTGCCCAGAAACTTTAACTAAGATAATTTTTCTATGGGTTCAAAGCCACGGTGTTTCAATTATCCCCCAATTGGATCATTCATCCTTGAACGATGGATAAAACAAGCACAACCATGAGCTAACACATTATTACACATCAAACTAACCTTTAACCAAGTTAGAAAACAAAGACGTACAAATGGGATAAGACATATGCCATCATCACTATCAATCAACCATTCATTTAATTGACTTTGGGACTCAACCTAATTGTCTATCAAAACACTTGCTCATTTCAAAGTTTAGGGACTTGAACCCTTTTTCTAAAAAATGCGTAAATCAAGTTAAGAAGATTAACACATACCTCAAGTATGAGTTTCCAATATGGAAAAAAAATGTAGATACTTGGACTTTATGTCCTCTTCTGCCTCCCAAGTACCTTTCTTAGACTTTTGGTTTCTCCAAAGAACCTTCATCGAAGCCACCTTTTCCCTTTACAACCGGCAAACTTAACGATCTAAGATCCTTACTGGGACCTTCTCATAGGACAAGGAGACCAAAATATCAACATCCTCCAAAGAAACAACCAATGAAGGATCACCCATACATTTCCACAACATGGACACATAGAATATCGAATGGACGAAGCTCAAACTATAAGGAAACTCCAACTCATAGAAAACATCATCAACTATCTTCAAATTTAAATATTGACCAACATACCGAGGACCAAGCTTCCCCATCTTAAAAAATTATATCACTCCTTTCATGGGAGATACCATCAAGAATACTCAATCCCCGACATTAAACTCCAAATTCGTATGCCTCACATCTGCATAGGACTTTTGGAAAATTTGAATAGCTATCAACCTATCACGAATCACCTTCACCTTCTCCAAGTCTTGGTGAACCAAATTAAGGCCAAGCAATTTACCCTCATCAATTTCATCCCACCCAATAGGAGAACGACATCCCCTACCATACAATGACTCAAAGAAGGCGAATTCAATCAAAGGAAAATAATCGTACAACTTACCACCATAATTAATAACACAAGCATAGAGCATATCTTCTAATGTTTAGATAGTCCTCTCTGCTTGTCCATCCATTAGCCAGAGAGAAATAGTATTAAGGCACACCTTAGTTCCCAAACCTTTTTGAAATAACTTCCAAAAATAAGATGACAATGGATTACCATAATCTGAGATGATAAAGAATGGAGCACCATGTAACCTCACAATTTCCATAAGATACAACTTAGCATAATCCTCTGCCAGATAACTAGTCCTCATCGGCAAGAAATGAGCAGACTTGGTCATTCTATCTATAAGACCTAAATAGAATCACATTGATTTTAAGACTGGGGAAGACCGGTGATGAAATCCATATTAATCACTTCCTACTTTTATTCGTGCAACTCTACCTCTTGATACAAACCACCCGGTCTCAAGTGCTTAACTTTCACTTGTTGACACACCATACACTAAGCAATATAGCTAGCCACATCTCGCTTTATATTATTCCACCAATAAAACTCCCTAAGATCATGATACATCTTCTTAGAAATAGGATGAATAGCATAATAAGATCCATGAGCTTTGGCCAAACTCTTTTCCCTCAATCCATCAACATCGAGAACACATAACCTACCTTAGTACCTCAAGATACCATCACCACCAATTGCAAAATCAACAACCATTTTTTGACCCACATTACTCTTAGTCTTCATCAAATTAGAATCCAACATTTGCATTTCCTTTATCTTTATAATAGAGATATCTGTGAGACCAGATGCATAAATAAACCACCATCCTCAGAGTCCATAAGACAAACTCTAAGATTATACAAATGATGAATGTCCTTCAAAAAATCTGGCTTATCCTCATCCACATAAACTAAACTTTTCATAGATATCCTACTAAGACATCAGCAACTACGTTATCTTTACCTGGATGGTAATAGAGGCTCATATAGTAGTCTTTTAGAAACTCAAGCCATTTACTTTGCCTGAGATTCAACTACTTTTGAGTAAACACATATTGAAGGCTCTTATGATCAAAAAATATGTCAACTGAACCCTAAAGATAGTGATGACAAATCTTTAATGCAAATATCCCGGCTAATAAATCCAAGTCATGAGTAGGTAGTTCTTCTCATTAACTTTTAATTGCATATAAGCATAAGCTACCACTCTACCATGTTGCATCAATACACTATCGAGCCCAATACGAGAAGCATCATAATACACTATAAAACCATTATTACCCTCGAGCAAGGTCAAAACTAGAGCCGAAGTCAATTTATCCTTTAACATCTCAAAACAACCCTCACACGCATCCAACTATAAGAACTTGACTTTTTTTATGGGTCAATTAAGTCAATGGGATAGCTATCATCGAAAAAATCTCCTATGATAATCATCTAGACCCAAGGAGCTATAAATATCAACTGGAGTCGCAGGTCTAGGCCATTTCTTAACTTCTGCAACCTTTTGTGGATCCACCATGATCCCCTCACTAGAGATAACATGACCGAAAAAAGTCACAGCCTTCAACCAAAACTCACACTAAGAGAACTTATGTAAAGACCTGAGACTACTTCCTAGTCGTCACACGGTGCTTACGAACCCAAAGGAATACAAGATAACCCATAACTTATATTTGCTGTAAGCGCTGAATAATAATGCTAAATAAATGCAAAAAAAATAGGATGAAATGCCTTAAGATTCAAAAGCTGAAATAGTAATAAATAACAACATCTGATAAAATACCTGTATCTAAAATACTGTTTGAACTAGTCTAGTTTAAAAGCCTCTAACTAAACTATCTGAATATGGAGTTGATGGGACAAGCCCCCCAACTAACTCCAACTACTATAATACTCAATATACTAAAATACTAAAATAAAAGCATATCCTCGATAGATGATGACTCACTAATAAATCTGCGACTGCTAACTGGAACTATCTAAGCATGGTCAGAAAAATTGAATGTCCAAACTATGATATGAGACATCACAGCGCAAAGAAAGAGTATGCATCAGTACGTGGAATATACTGGTATGCTAGATAAGGTAAGGCTAAATGCAAGGGATCATTGCATGAATAGTATATGACTGAATGATATTGAGTAAATATATATAAGAGTACGTGAATAACTGATACTTCTAAAATCACTAAGTACGCAATACTATAGACATACATAGATGTATACTGTGCCTGAACTTTTTTGAAGCTAAGTACTGAGTCATAATGATTGAGTAATTGATATCTAAAGTTACTAAAATTTGAATTACTGATACTAATTGACTATGTTTGATAGTCTTGATTCTATAAAAATGAACTGAGTTTTAAATTGAAGACTGAAACTGAACTGTGAAAGGTAATCATCTAACCAACATGCCTATCTCTGAACTGATTGGGGTCAAACCTATAAACCCAGTTGGAAGGGAGATAATACTATTCCATGGGTACCAACACTATAAAAATAGGATGCCAAGCCTAACTGATGGATGACACCTGGACGGAGCCAAGCCTAATGTAAGACCCCATAAATTTCTAAGCTTAAATCAGTCTTTTAAGCTTATCAAGGGGTCCAAGACTTGGCCGATTATTGGTCTTTGAAAGTTGGTAATATCATTTTTCCACCTTAATGTCCTTTACTAGTCCGTATTTTTGTTAATTCGTGATCAGAGAGGTCCATAGGTGGTCCCGAACAAGTTTTGAATTTTTCAGACCATGTTTGGAAGCCCAAAATAGGGGACCAACATTTGGCATGCCACATCGCCAGTAACATTGGTTGATATTGTTTTAGGTTTCCAAAGTTAAAGTACTGAGACTCAATATGATGATGGTGCAATGCGTCGACTATCGCATCGATTCCATCAACGCGCCACGCCAATAATAGCGTTGATGCCCAGTTTTAGTCATTAAATATCCATGTTTTTAAGGGCAAAAGGGTTAATTTCCCACCCCTATATAAGTCTAAAACATGAGATTTATCCCCAATTGAATGAAAATATAGTGTCTCCCTCAAGTTTCTCTGAAGAATAAGTTAGGGTTTTTAATTAAGGATTCAAATTTAATACTCAAATTCAAGAATCTCTCCATCAATATCTCTCAAATTCAATAGTGTTCATTCATGGATTCCTTTCATCCATAAAGTTCAAGAACCAAGTTTTAAATCTTGTATTGTGAATATTTTGTTATGGGTTGATTATGTTCATAAGATTATAATGATGTGATTCCCAAGCTGAAATCTTTATGTGTTGTTCATGAAACTATATTAATGTGTGGATTGAAATCTATAAGTTTGGTCTATTCATGGAGTTTTGAAGTGATAATTTGATGATTATGCCTATGTCTTAAGTTGTGCATACAAGGTGTTTGATAAAATACCTAAGAGAATAGAAATCATGCATTATAGCTTAACTGTGACTCAAGCAATAAATACATGTTTTACCCTTATGTTCAAATGACTCTCATGCTATTG
>NC_061119.1:138001487-138008811 GCF_002878395.1 Capsicum annuum | reverse complement strand
AAAAAGTAGACACACCTGCTTTGATTTGCTTGAGAAAGAAATCAAAAAAGTAGGAAGTGAATTATCAACAGGGACTTGAAAATACTTTGTTTAATAATCATCGCTGTAACAAGGTTTGTTAGCCTGAGGTAAAATTTGGGCAGTAAATAAGTCCGAGAGGATTAGGGAATTAAATGCTTAAGTAAGTCGAGAGACATTTAAGCATAACATAGATAAAGATAGCTTGTTATCCTACCCACCGTGAGAATCTTGAACCACTTTTAGCATTTGTCATGTACCGGAAGTCCTAGTGAACATAATTCTGGTTATTTCACAAACTCTTGATTTACAAACACTGAAACTAAAGTGACCAACAATTATTCGCTGATCATAAAAAAAACCCATTTTATCTTTTCGTATCATTTGTTTGAATTTAACTTGTAGCTTTAGTTTCAAACTACTTTAATCACAACTCACATTGTTCCCTGAGGATTTGAACCCGACTCTAAAGTTGGGTAAATATATTGACGACGACTTCCTTACACTTAATTGAAATATAAGTTGAATGTTATGAAAAAATGGCGCCGCTGTCGGGGAATAATTTGGCATATTGAGTTGGTTTGGAATTTTAATCTCCTTGCTATAATTCAAGCTTGTAAATATTTATTTTTAGTTTTATTTTATTTCTTGTGTTTGGTAGATTTTTATTTTAGTTTACTTATTGCTATGGAATCATGTAAAGAACATGATCTTGGTGGTTAGATATCTTATCTTGATGATCCATGTCTATATTGTGATGGACCTCACTTTTGGCAAGATTTTAGATATGATTCTCAGAGAGAGATATGTGCACCATATCCATCCTACCGAGAGTATGATTGTTCGTTATGTGGTAGTCAAGATGGACATTGAATTGATTGCCCAAATTCCCCCTACCACCAGTATGCTAACCCAAATTTTAGTTATTCTTATAATTTTGATAGGTCTTACGGTCAAGAACAGGAAGAATGAAGCACTGAAAGGAGTGGTATTGAAGCTATACTTCAACTAGTGTTGGATTGTGTGGACACAACGAATGATATCATATATGATAAACATCAATACATAAAGGAAAATAACGAGGAATAAAGAATGATAGAGGAGATGGATATAGAGATCAAGCATTCAAAGAACTTTTCCATATTATGTTTACATGATATCTTGTCTGTGGAATCATTTAACATAATGGACAAGTGTGAAAATAAGGAACAAGAATCCTATATCGATGTTGTGCTAGATGTTGAGAAACCCTCGATGATTTTCCAACGAACCAAACAAAGCATAAGGGATGATGCAAAGATTGAGAAAATGGTTCTAGAGGTGAAAGAAGAAACCATGAAAATCTCTTCTAAAAACTCTAGCCTAATTTGGGGTAAGGATGCCCAGAGGATGCAACTCTGAAATTAAGGAGAAGACCTCATTCGAATGATTTTTCAACATTGTGTTTGGTGGATAAGATGGAAGTCCACCTACCCAAGCAACTGAGGTGTTTCAAGGATAAGGAACATAATCCTTATATTATAGAGTTTGACATTCAAAAAGAGAAAAATAAAACCCCCCACTTGAAGGTCAGTAAAGGTAAAATTCAATGTGCATCAATTAGATTATTGATAATCTCATCAATACGTAATGAGCCTTTCAAAAAATTTAGTATGAATTTGGGTAAGAGATTTAAGTCATCAAAGTAGCGAGATAAAGGAAGTGTCATTGTATCCGTACGTTTGCCCAATGCACCTTGAAGATGTATTATTCAAAATTTGGGTAGACATTTCAAATACTCCAAGTGTAGACATAAATAATTATAACAAGGTATCTTGATGAAATCTGAGTAGTCAAGATAACTAAGTCGTGTCGTGACACTAAATTAGCCACTTCTTGGGAGGCAACCCAAGGTATTTTGTTGTTTGTATTCGTATTATGTTATTGACATCAGATCTTCGCACCCGTGGTGCCACAGGTATATTTCAAACTCACTTGTTTTGGTATGAACCATTGGGGATATTTCATGATTTTAAGTTGAGGACGGGGCTACTTATGGGTGTTGATGTCGTCTTGGGTTTTTTGTTTTCGTGCCTCTTTTTCACGGAGTCTTGTTCCTACTAGAGCCGGCATGTTTAGGCATATTGTGTTTTTTTTGTGATGTTTTGTGGTTAACTTGGGGAAAAATCAGTATCTACGATAGTTAACATATTTTTGTTGATTTTTCTTGGAAACATACATTCCTCTCCAATTGTCTATCTGGTAACTGTGTGATGAGCTTCTATATGTGACTATTGTGAATCTTTTATGGCATTAGTATTAGGGACACGATAATCACTACTAAGAATTGCATGAACCAAATGGGTAGTAGCTTGAGATGTACCTTTGTGCCATGTGTGTGTGTGATGCTACCTAGTTTCTGTTGTATGTTAAATCCAGAACTTACCCAGTTGGTCTTGCCTTGGTTATAGGATAGCGGTTGGGAAAGGATCATAGGGCGTTGTTGATATTAGTCCACTTTTAGCCTAAATGACCTTCCATGTGTGAATAATATCCCTTGATCCTGATTTTGATACTGAATGCCTATTCTTTTTATTATACCTATCACCTTCCTATTCATATAAGAATGAACCTATTTTGGCCCTGGTCCTTCTTGGACATTATGCACTTTGACCGAGGCAAATCACCTAAGTTGAAGATGGCTACCATAGGGGTGCATGACGTTAAGAAGAAAGGTAGAATGAAAGAAATTAATAAAAATCTGGGAGCGGTGGAAAAAGAATAAGAAAATAAAAGTTGTGAAAAAGAAGAAATGATTGTCAAAAATACCGTACCCATCCAAAGTATGTGTTATCAAGAAAGGAGAGAATTAAGTAAAGGTTGATAAGTGAGACCCCAAAAATATTGTAGTTCTAAGGAGGATTAGTCAATTTAAATATCCTTATGTATCATACCAGCCCCAAGCCTACGTTCCAAACACAAATAAAAGACCTATAGTGATCCTAACTTAACTGTCAGAAAACTTAGGCAATGAAAATAAGGGCAAATAAATGGTATTTGACATGCATTGATTGGAATTTCTTTCTGAGAGTGAGTGTCTCTTGACCGTCCCTACATTTACATGCTTGATTTCATATATGAGTGATGAGGGACTTCATTCTTATAAGAGCACATCAGTTGCATTGCCAGTTACCTACTTGTTTGGGTAGTGTAATTTGTACATATGCATAGTTATTGTTTCTACGTTGATGCCATATCTTGATTCCTCTCTGTCACATCATTGATCTTCATGGATATACACAATTGGATTTAAAGAGATTGAAAATGGAGAGAGTAATGTGTTTGGAACTAAAATAGATGATCAATTACCATAGGTATCTTATGTGTCTCTTGGTTAAGCATCGTAGTGTTGTGTTTTAGTTGCTTGAGGAAAAGCAATTGTTTTAAGTTGAGGGAGTTGATGTGTGAGAAAATACTAACACATTTATGGCTTTTAACTGAGAATAATTATGAAGTCTTAATCAACTTTTATTGTTTTTAATTAGTTTACTTTGATATTGCAGTAAAAGTCATGATGCAAGGAAAATTTAAGGAAATAGAAGCAAAAAATCTGAAAACTGATGCAAAAAAACTGGAAGTGTGGCTGACGACATTCTTAATAATCATCAGCCCTGTGATAAATTATCAAAAATCACTTCAGGTGTTGCAGTGTTAGAAGGATTAAATAGAAACTATGATGTCATTTCTGATATGTCGTCAAAACTGTGATAATGCATTAGAGTTGTCGTCAAGTTTAGGCAGAGAATCAAATTTTGAATGAAGAAGTGAAGACATTTCTTATATGTCGTCACGTATATGATAAGTCATCAAGCTTTATTATCAGTTTAAGTAGAAGATGCCAAGAATGCTGAAGGGCTTGACGACATTCCTGATAAGTCATCAGGATCATGACACGCCGTCACAAATGCCGTTACCTATTCCGAAGGATTTTATGAACATTGTGATTTTTTGTTCTTATTTAGGATTAACTATAAAAAGCATTGTTTAGGGTTTTTCTAGGGGGTTGGCACTAGATTTTTAAGAGATGTACTTTGATATTTTCTCTCTCGAGTTTCTTAGCTTGAAAAAGTAAATACTTTGAAGAGATTATTATCATTATTTTAGGATTTCCATTGTGATTTAATATGATAATATCTAGTTTCTATTCATCTTGTGGTAAGTTTATATTTCAAATCATGAATTCAACTAGTTGCTTTGATTATTACATCATGAGCGGCTAAATTCCTTTAACCTGAATTATAGGATCTAGGGTTAGGTCTTGAAAAGGTGCTAAGTGTTCAAGATTCAAAAGGTGGTAGGATTTCTTAATAATTAGGAGGTTTTAATTAATGTCTGTTGGTTGCAAATAGTAGGAACACCTTCATTAATTTGCTTCAGAAAGAAATCAAATATAGTAGAAAGTGAATTATCATAAGTGACTCGAAAAAACTTCATTTAATAATCAGCATTGTAATAAGGTTGGTTAACCTAAGGTAAAATCTGGGCAGTAAATAAAAATTCCCTAAGTTCGAGTGGATTAGAGTATTAAATTCTTGAGTAGGTCGAGAGACATTTAAGCATAGAATCGATAAAGATAGCTTGTTATCCTACCCACCATGAGAATCTTGAACCACTTTTAGCATCTGTCTTGTACTGGAAGCCCTAGTAAACATAATTCTAGTTATTTCATAAACTCTTGATTTAGAAACACAAAAACTAAAGTGACCAACAATTATTTGCTGAACTTAAAAAAAACCCCATTTTATCTTTTCATTTCATTTGTTTGAATTTAACTTGTAGATTTAGTTTCAAACTAGTTTAATCGCCACTTATATTATTCCCTGTGGATTCGAACCAGACTCCAAAGTTAGGTAAATATGTTGACGACGACCGCATTGCACAAAATTGAAGTGTAAGTTGAGCGTTATGAAAAACTGGTGTCGTTGCCGAGGAACAATTTGGCGTATTGATTTGGTTTGAAATTTTAACCAACTTACTTGAATTCAAACTTGTAAATATTTGTTTTTAATTTTATTTTATTTGTTGTGTTAGGTAGATTTTTATTTAGTTTACTTCTTACCATGGCATCATTGAAGGAACATGAGCTTGGTGGTAGGAAATCTTATCTTGATGATCCATGTCCATATTGTGATGGACCTCACTTTTGGAAATATTGTAGATATGATCTTCGGAGAGAGATGTGTGAACCATCTCCATCCTACTGGGAGTATAATTATTCGTTAGGTGGTGGTCAAGATGGACATTGGAGTGATTGCCCAAATGCCCCCTCCCCCCGGTATGCTAGCTTAAATTCTAGTTCTTCATATGATTTTGATAGGTCTTTTGGTCAAGAACAGGAAGAACGAAGCACCGGATGGAGTGGCATTGAAGCTATGCTTCAACTAGTGTTGGATTATATGGACACAACGAATGATATCACACATGATATACATCAAGACATAAGGGAAAATAATAAGGAAAGAAGAATAATAGAGGATATGGATATAGAGGTCAAGCACTCAAAGAACTTTTCCACATTATGTTTAGATGATATCTTGTCCGTGGAATCATTTAACATAATGGAAGAGTGTGAATATGAGGAACAAGAATCCTATATCGATGTTGTGCTTGATGTTGAGCAACCTTTGATGATTTTCCAACGAACCGAACCAACCATGAGGGATGATGCCAAGATTAAGGAAATGGTGCTATAGGAAATAGAAGAAACAGAGAAAATCTCTTCTAAGGACTCTAGCCCAATTTGGGGTGAGGATGCCCAGAAGGATGCAACTCTAAAATTAAGGAGAAGACCTCATTCGAACCATTTTTCAAAATTGTGCTTGGTGGATGCGATGGAAGTCCACCTACCCAAGAAACTAAGGTGTTTTAAGGGTAAGGAACATAATACTTATTTTATAGAGTTTGGCATTCAAAAAGAGCAAAATGAAACCCCCCACTTAAAGGTCATTAAAGGTAAAATTCAATGTACATCTAGTGGATTATTGATAATCTCATCAATACCAAATGATCCTACCCTAAAATTTGTATAAAGTTGGATAAGAGATTAAAGTCATCAAAGTGGTGAGATAAAAGAAGTTTCATTGCATCCGTATGTTTGCCCAATGTGCCTCGAAAATGTATTGATCAAAAGTTGGGTCGACGTTTCAAATCCTCCAAGTGGAGACATAAATAATTATCAGCAAGGTATCTTGATGAAGTCTGAGTAGTCAAGATAATTGAGTCATGCCGCAATACTAAATTAGGCGCTTCTTAGGAGAAAACCCAAGGTATTTTGTTGTTTGTATTCGTATTATGTGATTGACATCAGATCTTCGCACCCGTGGTGCCACAAGTATATTCCTAATTCTCTTGTTTTGGTTTGATGCATTATGGATATTTCATGATTTTAAATTAAGGGTGGGGCTACTTGTAGGTGTTGATGTCCTCTTGGTGTTTTTGTTGTCGTGCCTCTTTTTCCTAGAGTCTTGTTCCTAGTAGAGCCGACATTTTTAGGCGTATTGTGTTTGTTTTGTAATGTGTTGTGGTTAACTGGGGAAAAAAATAAGTTTCTAGGATAGTTGACATATTTTTGTTGATTTTTCTTGGAATGATAATACAGCTACAATTATCTATCTGGTAACTATGTGATGAGCATCTATATATGACTATTGTGAATCTTTTTATGACATTAGTTTTAAGGACACAATAATTACTTCTAACAATTGCATAAACCGAATGGGTAGTAGCTTGTGATGTACCTTTGTGCCATGTGTGTAAGAGATGCTACCTAGTTCCCGTTGTGTGTTAAATCCAGAACTTGCCCAGTTATTCTTACTTTTGTTGTAGGATAGCGGTTAGGAAAGGATCATAGGCCGTTGTTGATACTAGTCCACTTTAAGCCTAAATGATCTTCCATGTGTGAATAATATCCCTTGGTCCTGATTTTATGCCTAAATGCCTATTCTTTTTATTATACCTATTACCTTCCTATTTGTATCACAATAAACCTATTTTGGCCCTGGTCCTCCTTGGGCATTGTGCACTTTGACTGCGATAAATCGCCTAAGTTGAGGGTGGCTACCATAGGGGTGCATGACGTTAAGAAGAAAGGTAGAATAAAAGAAATAAATAAAAAGCTGGATGAGGTGGAAAAAGACTAAGAAAATAAAAGTTCTAAAAAAAAGACATGATTGTCAAACATACCGCACCCATCCGGAGTATGTGTGATCAAGAAAAGAGAGAATTAAGTAAAGGTTGATAAGTGAGACCCCAAAATTAGTGTAGTGCC
>NC_061119.1:137992991-137998487 GCF_002878395.1 Capsicum annuum | reverse complement strand
ATAAATACATGTTTTACCCTTATGTTCAAATGACTCTCATGCTATTGATGTACATTATAGATATTTTTTGGAATGCTCATAATGTTAGAGAATGAAATTATGATATGATTATATGTATTTATATCCTTGTACAACATTATGATTACTATGTGCTTCATGAAATCCCCAAATTTAATGTATGGTGAATTATTGATATTGGTCATGTATTCAAGAAGTGTCAAGTCTTACAGTTTCATGCTATTGAGTCCTGGGGGTACTTGTACTTGACAATTTAGCTGTGTGCCTAGAGCCAGTATTAGTTTTCACGATACTCTCATTCAAGCCATGATTATTAGAGTTCAGTCAGTCTCATGACTCAGGAAAATTCAGTGAATTCAATATCAGACTAGTCATACTCAGTAACCTCATTAATATCAGTAGCCTCAGTGATCTCAATAATATCAGTAATCTCTATAATCTTTGTAATCTCAGTAATCCCAGTCAGTTATTAGATCTCAGTAGTATTTTGTCAATTAACAGAATTTAGGGAACCCAGTTCAAATCAGTTATATAATAGGATCAGTAATAGTTCAGTTCAGTTAAATCAGTTTAGTGTCTTTTAAGTTGGGAGTAGGATTCAGCACCGAGTGAACCCAAGGATGAGGGCTCACCTATCAGTCAGTAGAGGGTGTGATCCTTAGAAGCAATCCTTGCATTCCAAAACTACGTAGCCAGCGAAGGTTGAAATGTACCCCTACGAGTCTAGGGACTACACATCTCATTTGAGTTTTCCTTATAAGAGGGGTTGACAAAAGAGCTCCCTATCAGAGACGGTTTACTCATATCTTGTCTTTACCCGTGCCATAGTACTGACACCCTTCCATTTGGGGTTACAGGTTGGATCCCACCAGTTCAGATTCGGGGCATATCGGTTAGATGATTTTCTCCCACAGTCTCAGTTTTAGATTCAGTCTCAGTAATAGAACTCAGTTTAGTTCTACAGATATCAAGACTGTTAGATACAATCACTTAGATTAGTATGGAGCGCAGCTAGTTCCATCAGAATCAGGACTGTCAGATACAGTCACCCAAACCAGCAAAGAACTCAGATAGTTTTCAGTATCGATTTACTCAGTTATTAGTTATCAGTAATATAGTACCAGTATCCTCAGATATCAGTTACCTGTAAACTTCATAATTTATATCATCAACAGATTCAGTTATTCAGTATCCCAGTATTAGTAAACTCAGATGTCAGTACATCAGTATTTAGTATTGTAACGACTCCAGTCCAAGTTATGTATTCATGTATGTATTTTCCATCCATTCATGTTTATGTCATCAGTCAATTATTATTGTTCATGCATATAAACCCTTGCATTCACCTTACCTCACTTGCATACCAGTATATTCAATCGTACTGGCGCATTTGGGCTATGGTGTTTTATACCATAGGTTTAGAAGCACGAGCTCCCGAGTGTCCTTAGTAGATCAGACATTCAGCAGCCAGATTAGCAGTGAGTCTTCATCATTCGAGGATAGCATGATTATTTTATTACTTTATTATTTTAGTAGTTCAAAGTTTTTTAGGGACATGTCCCATCAACTCCATAGATTTTAGACATTTTGGAGGCTTTCAGACTACAATATGTTTCAGACAGTTTATTTTAGTTTTGGGTATTGTGATACCCCATTACAGACATTATTTTATATTCAGTATTAGTTAAATTTTGAACCTTATGGCCTTACAGCTTATATTCTGCATATTTATAGTATATCATTCAGTACTCAGTAAAGATATTAGTCATGGGTTAGCTTGTGGTCTTTTGGGGTCATAAGCACCGTGTAACTTTCTCGATGCCAAATTCGGGGCGTTACACCAAATCTAACGGGTGAACCATGAGAGATAGTCAAGCCTAGTCTAATGGGTGCCTCCTTATCCTACACTAGCTACACAGTTTGTGTGTATAGGGACAGCTGCTAACGACTCTGCCTATCTCATAGGGAATCGTCATCCCTGTACTCGCTCGATGCTAAATCCTACTCCCAACTGAATAGACACTGAAATGTTACACTGGACTGAAATGGACTAATTCACTGAGTTTCTTGAGTGCTATAACTGACTGAGTTCTACGGAGTTCTGTATCTAACTGAGAGTACTATTGATCGTGACAAGACTGATACTATTCTATAACTGACACTAGCTCCAAATAAACAGCTAAATTATCGAGTATTAAATACCCCCAGGACTCTATAGCATGAAAAGTAAAGCATCACATGATCTTGCAAAGAATAACAATGTATACATATTAATATATCATCTATAGAGACATTTTATCAAACACTTGTAGGGCATAAGCTTGTTCATATACTAACATGTCATAATTTGATCACTTTATTCACATGGACATTCTATCACACACTTGGGGAGCACAACTTCATGTACATAATCATGGATAACATATAAACATGGCAACTACAATGCCCAACTTACAATTCCATGGGTTTAGCATGCAATTCATATAATTCCCCATAAAATATTGATCTAATTTCATGAATTATATAATAATCATGGATTAAAACCTAATTAACATCATAGACACATTAATCACTTTGTAAATTCAAGGGTTTATCAAGATAATCACATATTCATCACACATGCTATTCAATTTCAAGAAACTTGTACTTAAATCATGGATTGAAGCCCAACTACTATCATGAACATGAATTCAATCTAATTCAAACATGGAAATCATAAATCTGAGATCTTGTATATTTAAAAGGGGATTCTTGGACTCTATGATTAAAAGGAACCCATAGATGAATACCAAACATACCTGAGAAGAAGAGTTCTTAAAGGTGCTTAGAGAGATTCTTGAAGATTCACCTTGATTCTTGAACTAGGGTTTTTGCCTCTTGAGTGAGAATAATTTAATTTGGGAAACTGAATAAATAATGGTGTAACTAGGTTTATTAGTGTTGAATTTCATGTTAAAGGCAGACTAGGACCAAGGAAAAAGACTCAAATACCCCTGCAATGATTTAAGAACTCAAAATTTAAAACTAGAAAATAACTGAAAAATCTCGATCTGGGCCCTTGGCGCGACGCGGTGCTATTGTGCCATGTCACTGGAAAGTGGACGATCAACGCGACACGGTGAAATTACGTTACCCCTTGGATGCGACCTCAAAATTCACTGCGGTACGGTGGGATCAAGTTGGTGTACTGGAAACTACAAATATGAAAATAAGTTATGGTGTGATGCGCCGGTATTGCGGTACATCAGTGGAAACTGACAATTTCCATTTTGACTAGATCCACAATGCGCTACTGGGATGAATGATGGTGTTTAATGACTGAAACTTAAAATCACCATAACTTCTCAGCAAGTTATAGATTTAGGAAAATCTTATATCATTGGAAAACTAATTGAATTTCCTACGGAATGGCAGGCTCTACACTAAAAAATAATGTGTGTTTCAAAAATTTCATAAATGGATACTCATGCACTGGGAATTAAATTATGCTAGGGAAATATGGGGTGTTACAATATCTCCCACTTGGGATCATTCGTCCTTGAATGAAACTGGTTAAGTTGATAAACTGATCGACTGAGTTTACACACCGAATATGCATATCTGATGCATGACTACATGACTGAGCTACTGACAAACTGAGCTTTCACACTGAACATTCATGAAAGAAAACATGATAATATGAATAAGTTTGAAACATAATACATGGACTGACTATCATTAACGGGACTAGGCACTTGAATACATGCCATGACTTGGGAATGGCCATTCGGCTAAGATTGGAATAAAAGGGTCAACTTAGGAGTACCCATTACTCCAAACTGGATTCATTACGTAAAGATAAACTAAAAGCTTTAGGACCTGAAAGCTTGGGGGTTATAGTGCATCTTCCCCTTGGGACATTATGTCCCTTAAAGAATGCTGACTTGGCTGGGATACTGAGGAAAGGCTATGATGGTGCACAGGGCACCTACAAACTAAATCATGACTAAATATCTAAGATTTGAAACTGAGAAATGATACATGAACTGGGTTGAATTCATAACTACTAGGATTGTTCTATTTTGGGATAGGATAACTAGATGGAAAGATAGAAAACCATTCAAATTTGTCCGCCTGACTGCTAAACTGAATTGCTGGCTTTATGGACCAAATTATACTAAAACCTTATACTTAACTAGAGCATCTCTTGACACTCTTTCTATAAAGTTCTACTAACTTTAGGGAGCAAGGAAATCTTGGCATGGCCTGAATGAGACATAAGAAATCATAATGTGGCTAAAATTCTGTAATATAAGGTGAGGCCAATGAAACATCACCTAAAATAGAGTGACTAAGCCTTATGCACTGCCACTACAAATGTTCAAGCTTAAAATATATTTCTCAAATACTCTCTCAACTATACCCTCCACCATAACACAATTCTTCACCTAAACTACTGAAAATATTTACATAGGCACTGAGCATGAATGCGTAAACATACTAACCTATTTGATTAACTAGATAACTGATAGCTGAATATTGGTCATGTAAGATTGAACTGTACTTAATCTAAATAACTGGACTGAAACTATAAAGTACTATGCCTATGAGGTAAGGATTGACTGAGGAGCGTAAGGTAACTGAGCATGAATTTGTGGGATTGATATTATCTAGGAATGCAAGACTAAGTGCATAACATGATTTTGAAATACAGAGATACTGACAACTGAACAACTTGTAACTGTATGCTTTGGTCAGGAAAACATGAAACTAGACTGAGTTTTGCATTGAATGCTAAACTTAGACTATGACTACGTTCTGAGAGCTATATGATGGGCTTGGCACAAATTGAGGTTCTAAATATATACTCACATTCTGTATTTTCTCAATGTCTTATCTCAGGAAGAATTCTGATTTTTCCTCTAATAACTATGTACAACCTCTTGTTAGTTGTTCATCCGCACACTAACATGACATTCAAGCTTATTTTCATTACTACAGCCTCGTGTAAAACTAGCATGCAACAATCTTTTCTTAACATGAAGCATTTATTCTCTCCCTTCTAAGTAACTACTAATCACTACATCCTTTCAAAAGGAGAGTTCACTGAAAGTTAATACATGGGGACTTAAAGCATAAATGGACACTATACTGAACTTGACACTTAACTGAGGCTTGAGGAATAGAACATCAATATCCTGGACTTTATTAAGAGATCTAAACTGAGGATATACATGATAAAATCTGAATTTAGCTGATCATTAGGAGTATAACATAAGTCATAGAAACTGAGAACACTGTAAAACTGTATGACCTGAGTTTGAAGTTTGTGTATTCATTGATCATGATTCATAATACTGAGGAAACTAGAAATCCTTATACTAGAAACTGTAAACATACATGATTTTTGATAATGTGCACGAATAGAAACTATGATCACAGAGTTGACATGTAAGGCATGAGTAGATATTGTGATAGCTAAAGTACAAAACTTTGCAC
>NC_061119.1:137970505-137989991 GCF_002878395.1 Capsicum annuum | reverse complement strand
ACAACTTCATGCACATAATCATGGATAACATATAAACATGGCAACTACAATGCCCAACTTACAATTCCATGGGTTTAGCATGCAATTCATATAATTCCCCATAAAATACTGATATAATTTCATGAATCATATAATAATCATGGATTAAAACCCAATTAATATCATAGACACATTAATCACTTTGTAAATTCAAGGGTTTATCAAGATAATCACTTATTCATCACACATGCTATTCAATTTCATGAAACTTGCAGTTAAATCAATGATTGAAATCCAACTACTATCATGAATATGAATTCAATCTAATTCAAACGTGGAAATCATAAATCTAAGATCTTGTATATTTAAAAAGGGATTCTTGGACTCTATGGGTGAAAGGAACCCATAGATGAACACCTAAGATAACTGAGAAGAAGAGTTCTTGAAGGTTCTTGAAGAGATTATGGAGGATTGACCTTGATTCTTGAACTAGGGTTTTTGCCTCTTGAGAGAGAATGATTTAATTTGGGGAAAAACTGAATGAATAATGGTGAAACTAGGTTTATTAGGGTAGAATTTCGTGTTAAAGGTTGACTAGGGCCATGGACAAAGACTCAAATACCCCTAGAATGATTTAAAACCTCAAATTTAAAACTGGAAATTAACTGGAAAATCCTGATTTGGGCCCTTAGTGTGACGGGGTGTATCGCGCCGTGTCATTAGAAAGTGGTAAACTAGGAATTGGACTATCAATGCAGCACGGTGGAATCGTGTTACCCCTTGGATGCGACCTGGAAGTTCACCATGATGCGGTGGGATCACATTGGTGAACTAAAAACTAACAAATGTGAAAATAAGCTATGGCGCGATGAGTCGGTATCGCGGTATCTGACTGGAAACTGACAATTGCCATTTTTACTAGCTCTGCGATGAGCTACCGGCCGAAATGATGGTGTTTAACAACTGAAACTTAAAATGCCATAACTTCTCACCCGATTATTGGATTTAGGCTAATTTATATTGTTGGAAAGCTAATTGAATTTCCTACGCAATGGCAGACTCTACATTCAAAAATAATGAGTTTTTTAAAAATATTATATACGAATACTCATGCATTGGGAATTAGATTATGCTAGAGAAATATAGGGTATTACAACTTGGCATACAAATGATGGTCCTTCAAGGTTTGCAACACCGCATGGAGGTGAACGACATGATCCACTTCACTCTTAGAATTGACTAAGATGTCATCAATGAAGACAATGATAAACAAATCCAGAAATGGATGGAAGACCCTATTCATTAAATCCATGAATATTGTTGGGACATTAGTCAACCAACAATACAAACTAGGAACACATAGTGACCATACTGGGTCCTAAAGGCAGTCTTAGGGATATTTTGTTGGCTAATCTTAAGCTGGTGATAATTAGACCTAAGATCAATCTTAGAGAAATACTTCACACCATGAAGTTGATCAAGCAAAATCATAGATCCTAGGAAGAGGATACTTATTATTGTGGTCACCTTGTTCAATTGACGATAATCGATGCACATTTAAAGGGAACCATCCTTCTTAAGAACAAACAACATGGGAGCACCCCAAGGAGACACGTTAGGATGGATAAAACCTTTACATAAGAGGTTTTTCAATTGGTTCTTAAGCTCTTTCAACTCAGTTGGAGCCATTCTATATGGAGGGATAGAGATAGGACGAGTGTCTGAAATAAGATCAATCCCAAAATCAATTTTCCTATCTGGAGGAATACTGGGAAGGTCATCGGAAAATACTTTGGGAAACTCATTAACCACGGGGATGGAGTCTAGAGAATAACCCTTTGAGTCAGAATATTTAACTCAAACCAAATGATACAAACACCTTTTAGAAATCAAATTTTGGGCTCTACGATACAAGATGAACCTCCCCTTAGGAACTAAAGAATCCTTTTTCCATACAATGACCAGCTCATTAGGGAATTTAAACATGACCTAATGGGTCCGACAATCTAAGGAAGCATAGGACGAATGTAACCAATCCATTCCCAAAATAATATCAAAATCAACCATGTTCAACTCTATCAAGTCTACTAGAGTTTCTCTACTACTAACAGCTAACACACACCCGCTATAGACTCTTTTAACAACCACAGAGTCTATTACTAGGGTAGGAACAGAAAAAGGAACCGACAGACACTCAGGACCAAAATAAAAATAAACAGTCATGAAAGAGGTCATATAAGAGAGGGAGGACCCTGGATCAAGTAAAAAATACACATCACGGGAGAAAATTTTCAACATAACCATTAAAATATCTGGAGATGCATTAGACTCCTGGCGATTAGTAAGTGCATACAACTAATTTTGGCTAGTGTCAGTACTAGATACATAAGCAAAATCAGTTACAGCATCCTTTGGTGTAGGAGCGGATAAAGTAGCAATAGGGGCCTATTGGTCTAAGAAGCCATTAGAAAGGGGCACTCTCACTGTATGTACGCAGTCTGGCCATATTTAAAATATTTGCTCCTCCCCTTCTCACACTAGCCACGATGATGTTGACCATAAAATCTACAAGGGGGGTAGGATGGAGCCATCTGTGCCCCACTAGCCTGAGATTAGGCATCCTATGCCAGGAACCCACCATCAAACTGAGATCGATGATCACCTGATGACCTCGGGTACGGAGATTTAACCTAGGAGAAAGAACCAGAACTCCCCTAATTCTTTCTTGGCCATTTACCACCATCTCTACTATTTTGCTTAGAAGGCCTAAATTATTTTCCTTGTCTTTCACTAAACTCAATCTGTTTTTTTTTCTTTCTCCACTTGTCATATATACACAACCAATCGAGAGATGTGTATTTATTTGATCAACAAAAAGACCAACTTATGAGACAATCTCGAGGTAAACTTTCTCACTTGAGCCCTCATATTCGACACCAATTTAGGAGCATACCTAGACAACTAATGGAATTTCAAGGTATACTCGTTGACTGACGTCCTTCCTTACTTCAGATTCACAAAGTCCTCCTCCTTTACTTCTCTCAACTCTTGAGGAAAGAAATGGTCTAAAAATGCATCAGTGAAATCCTCCCACAAGGATGACTAATCAATATCACCCCTTGTCCTATCCCATTCTTCGTACTATTAGTACGACAGATCCTTATACTAATAGGCCGTAAAATTCACCACTTCTACATTAGTGGTATGCATAGCTCTAAAAAAAATTTCCATCTTATCCAAAAAACCTTCAGGATTCTCCTCTATCTTAACACCAGTAAAGGTCTAAGGACTTAACTCATGAACTAGCCAACCCTTGTGGCCTCAGAAGAGGAAGTAACAGAAGTACCACACTCAACCTTACAAGCTAACAATTGACAATCATACAACTGACAAAACATAGCATTCATAACGTCAGCCAGAGGAAGTATAGGAGGACTAGAGAGAACCGATAGAACTCCTAAACATCATGAACCAAACCCCCAGATTGAGTATGGAATCTATAAGTAGAGCGAGTCCCTTCAACATCAAATCCAATTAGGACAGAGGAGACTTTGTGAGCTTTAGATCGTCGAGGAGGCACGATCTGAAAATAAGTAAATAGAAATCAAAAGAATCCAGGACCTTAGACTCGATAGCTCAAAATAAGTGCAAAAAAGGGAATGAAGCTTAGCATGCATTTCCAAGCACCCAATCATGATAATAGGACTGAAGGGCTCTAACCTTCCACCTTTATAAGCTAGAGGGATTAAAATTCCCAATCATGTAAGGAAAGAGACTCTAACCTCAAGCTGTTTCATTAGGCAAGGGACTCTAACCTCAAGTTGTTTTCTTAGGCAAGGGAATCTAACCTTAAGTTGTTTCATTAGGCATGGGACTCTAACCTCCATCTGTTTAATTAGGCAAGGGACTCTAACCACAAACCATATTATTAAGAAAGTAGACTCTAACCACTAGCCATAGCATCCATTACTAGTCGACATTGGGACTCTAACCCTTTGTCCATGCATTCACATCTACTTAGATCAACATTCAAGGACTCTAACCCATTTATCCAATTCAAGCCACCAAGGCAATAATCCAATATCATATATGACCAAAAGGTCTTCATGAACCATTTATCAATCAATCACTTTAATAGGCCAATGCCTTAGTTTCAATTACCATTCAAGTTAATTTGTTATCATCAAGACCTATACAACACTTTTTATTCTTCATTAGTATCTGTATACCAAATTTTAGTTCAATACACCATTCAATCTTATGTTAGGGACTTTAATCCATTTTACCAAGAAACTTACCAAAGTCACCAACTAACTCATTACATGGCCAACAAGGTCTTTACAAGTCACTTACCAACCATTTTTACTCATTAATCCATTGCCTTAGTTAAAAATGCTATTTGCATATAAGTAGTTATTTCTCTTAGATATTTTCACAATCACCTTGAGGGCATACCTTTACCATGATAAAACCCAAGTGAAAACCATCAAGGTTAGGGTTACTCATGACCCATTTGTTAAATAATAATCAACAAGCAACCACATATACAAATCATCACCAAAAAGATATAGAAACACAAGGTTAAGAAAGAGTAAACAATACTCATCACTATACACCAAAACCCTCAACATTTGCTTTCAAAACCTCCATTTACAAAAAATAATCAAGGTTAAGAATATATTCTATTTGAGAATCAACAATAAGGGGAGATTTATATGCCTTATACAAGGATATTCATAGAAATATTCTTGGTCTCCAAGCTCTTAAATGGCCTCCTTGATTAACCCTAGACCCAACTTGTTGAAGAATTTTAGAAAGGATTTTAGGATGTTCTTTATCTTGTCCAGGTGAATAAAGAAGGTACAAATAATGTTATGAGTCATAAGTCATAAGGGTTTAGAGGTGGGTAATGTATAAAATATCCCCAACTTAAAAGTTAATCCTATGAGGTATAACTTACTTAACTAAATTGTACCCTAAGTTACGAGTGGAACCCTAACTCATACCATAGGCCTCACTATGGACCTCTAATCTGACCAACATATAACCATGCATGCATAAATCATATCCTAAGGTAGGAGTAGTACCATACAAACCGTACCCAAGACAGTGTCCACTACACCGAGCTTAACACATCTTACAACTTGACATCTTACGATGAGTACCCTTTCATATGACTTGGGAGATGCTAAACCATACCTTGGATAGAATGTAAAACCTACTACACTGCCTAACATATGAGTGAGAGGACACCAAACAGTATCCAAGGATATGACTAGTACCCGTGAGTCGTACCTTGCCCAGAAACTTCAATTAAGGTAATTTTTTCTAAGGGTTCAAAACAAAGGTGTTTCAGTAGTGTCCACTTAAGTGGCACCTACACATTCTTTAAATGTCCTAATTGCTTGAATTCTCTCTCATTTTTACACAAGTTTAAGAGTGGAAAACCCTAAAATATGTGGAAACATGGGAGAAATTTGGAGGAGTTTTTAATCTTGCACTACTCATTTCTTCTCTAAATTCTTTGTAAGTTTTCACAAATTCCATAGTTAATTTCTCGTAATATCACTAAAATCCCCAGAATATTAGTGGGTTAATTGAAACACCATTTGAGCTTAGACTTTACCCATTCTTGAGGGTAAATATTCCATGAGCATAAAGGGATGTGTTGTCGGTTCTAAAAGTTTGATTCCACATGTGGCACCCGCATGGGATTTTTACATAATTTTAGATCCAAAGCATAAAAGTTCAATATGGGTATCTTTTTTTGTATTGATGAGTATATTATGATTTTAATAGTGTGGCATCTTGTAGAATCTTCTCAAAAGGGAAAATCAATAATTTAGTGGATTTGTTTGGGATCTTCTTCGGCGTTCAGGTAGGCTAGGTTTACCTTTCTCATAGATTAAGCTAATTTGTAGCCTATTTATGATATTATGCTAGATGTAGGATGTAAATTAGGTCTTGGAGGTATAATTTTTATAATTAGTACTATTTGAACTGTTCAGATTATTATGGAATCATAAATTAGGCGTAAGTGACTTAGTTATGCATGTTTAGTGTAAAATTGCTATCTTACGGCAAATTGTGGCCTATCTAACATCTAGAAGTAAAAGTAGACACCTTAGCCTAGTTTAGGGTAGAATGTGACTTAGAAAGAATTTTAGGGTTTTGAAGTGAGCCCCTCCATCCCATCTTAGGCCACAACTCTTGTTAGCTCCTTATAGACTTAATAGGTATATTATATCCTTAAAGTTGCATATTTTAGATTTTGAAGAGTTGCATATTTTAGATTTTGAAGAGACTAGAGTCCATATCTATATGCTCGGTGGTATTTACTAATTGATATGAGTTTTGGTTTAACTCCAATAATTTATTGATATTGAGTTTCGATTCTAGTCCGGCAAATGATGATGATGATGATATGAATTACAATTCTAGTCCTGCATTAAGAGGTTATTTATGGTATGATATGGCACGAATGATTCACGATTATGGCTTGATACTTGGTAAATTTATGGAATTTGGTTTTTTACTTTCTTGATTTCACCCTCCAGACTATAGGGGTCCGCATTGGGCTTTTACTTTTTCGTACTTACTGGCTTATGAGGTCTATTCTTGTAGTATTATTTATGCTTCCTTCCATATTATATATATTTCAGTTATCTATTTATAATGTTGGAGCGTTATTTTAGGTTTGCCCTTTTTACCTTGACTTAGCTTATTTATCTTACATTTTGATTGTACTTATATTATGATTTAGCTCAGACGACCGATGGCGCGGGACTCATACTACACTTTTATACCTTTTTGGTTTAGATTCGAGTACTAGACCATAGCTGACATGATGATCGTGTTGTTTCGAGTTCAGAGGCAAGATGAGCTCTCAAAGTAAGAGTTGCCCTTTTCTTCTTATTCTGCATGTATCTAGTCTTTCTTTATTCAAGACTTATGTATATTGACCATTATGGTACTTGTATTTCCTTTTGGTAGTGGCTCTTGTACCAACACTACTTAAGGTGGGATGGTTATTATTACTTGAGTTATTGTTGTTAATCTTTACTTAGAAATTTCTGGCTTTTATGCCTGTCTCTACCAAATTAACCCATTGCTTCTAGCTTTGGGCTATGGTTTGGTGTACCTACTAGTTGGATAAAGTAGGTTCCATCATGACTCATAAAATGGGTCATGATATAGGCTTAAACGAGATTGAGAAACTCAGAATGACTCAAACTAAAATGTAATTTTCATTAAGTTTGAAACAATTAAAGGATTAATCACCTAATTTAGGTTGATAAACACTTGGTGAACATTAGGCATCGATAATTTTATATTTTCAAAATGTCATCAGAATCCTACTCAACAATTGATATGTCATTATGATACTAGCCATCATAATCACAACCCTTGTTCAAGTTCACTTATTGATTTATACCTCTACACAGTTAACACTATGTTTTGAATAGCAATTGAAATATTGATCTATGAATTATTATAATAAAACCCCCAATTTTATGAAAATCATCGTCTATCTATCACTTAAATTACAAACATCTTAATTAACACTATTTTCCCCGTGGGATTTGACCCCAACCTTTATTGGGTTACTTATTAGATGATGATATTTTTTTATTCTTTAAAGGAAGTTATAGTTTCGGCATATCAAATTTTGGCACCATTGTCATAAAATATGATTCTCAATTAAGTTGTGTTTATTTTACTTTTAGTCTCATTTCCTAATTTTACTTTTATTCATTATTTTTGTGTATTGCAAGCTAAAACTTGTGCATTCCATAAATGCACCATTAAGGTGAACCGTTACTACCTTTTGATCTAAAAATCCCTAAAACTTTGAGGAGAAATATGGAAGCACAACAAGAGGTAGAGAGATTGGTCGCACTGGATGCCCACTAACTAAAAAAATAGAACTTGGGTGCACTTGGTTATTTGTAGAATAATGAGAATGATAATCCAGTGATGATGAGTTGGTTTTCTATTAATGGGCGATGAGATAATAATATTACTCTAGCTAATCAAAATTAGTGAGAGTGGGTAAAAGGGCGCCAACCGCCTGTGGTTAACTTTGTTTTGGATGATGAAGATTAGGCTAATTTAGATGGGGCTAGAATTATTGGGCCAGGTATGCTATCCCCAGTAGGTCCTAGTGTGAAGTTAAATATCACCAGCACAGAATACAGTTGTTGAACATAAAAGGGTTATTCAGTGAATTTTCTGGGGATGATTCAACTATGTATTTGATAAACTTCATCAACATATACAAGTCCTTTGACTATCCAAGAGTTGGTAAGAATGCAATCTGACAAAGGCTATTCCCACTGTCTTTTTCTGGGGAGGAAACTTTTTTGTTGACTAAACTCATAACTGATCCTATAAAAAAATTAGACACAATTAAAAAGAGCTTTCCAAGAAATATTCTTTCTGCCTTCAAAGATGTTAAAGTTGAGGGACGAGATCAGCAATTTAGGGAAACTATATAATGCGGATCTACATGAAACTTAGCTAAGGTTCAAAAATAATTGATTCAGTGTCTGAATTCTCAGATGAGTGATGAACCCTTAATAGATACATTATACAGATAACTAAATTAGAATACAAAGACAACAGTTGATAATACAATGAGTGGTGCTTTTATGGCTTGCACTTTCACTGGGGCAACAGAGATCTTGGATAGGTTAATGAAAACTTTTAGATCTTGGAATACTAGGGATTTTGAGGTAGCAAGCAACTCATACTCAGTTGGCATGTCGGTCGAGCAGCGTTGAAGAGAAGAAGAGCGTGACCAAGATATGGTAGATATAAAGACGTAATCTACTTACCAAACACTTATTATCCAATTATGTTAAGAAGGAGAAGGAAGTGGAGAGTAGATAAATCTAATTTCAAGAGAGAACCAACTATTTAAATAACCAGGAGTTTCCAGGCCAACATGTATTGAAACCAAGGCCGAAACTATCAGATGGATAATTACTATAATATGTTTAGTTATAGAGATCATAAGAAAATATGATCAAAATAGGTTATATGTGCCACCTGGAAATTATGATAATGCCACTAATGACTCAAGAAGATATCTATAGAAGCCATGATGGCGATGTTTCTAAAAGGAGTGCAATCTACTAATGCAGGTGTTAAGAAGATAAAAAGAAATTTTTCTACTATGATCTAGTTAGTTGATTCATATTCCACTTCTATTAAACATTTGTAACATCAAATGTATCAATTGTCAACCTTTAACTAGCTAAAGAGTGGAACTTTACCAAGTGATACGGTGCAGAGTATAAGAAATAATGGAAGCTTCCTAGCTATTACGACATGAAATAGTAGTGTTACCCAAGCTATATCTTGGAGTTAAGTTACATATTAATCATATTATATCAAATGATAAAGTTATAGTTAAGGATGGTAAGGCAAAAAGTGATCCAACTGAGTTTTTGAAGTGGGAAGAGGAAAGCAAAAAGAAAGTTGTTAAGCAAACTCCTAATTTGAGGAATGAAGATGAGTATTTATAAAGGTAAGTAATTGGAAATGCCACTAGCTAGATTTTATAAGTCCCCCCCTCTATTTCCATATAGGATAAAGAAAAAGGTCAAGGATGGACAGTTTAATAAATTCATGGCCATGCTTAAATAGTAGTTAGTAAATGTCCTTTTGGTTGAAGATTTGGAAAAAATGTCGGGATACAATAAATTCATAAAGGATCTGGTCACTAAGAAGATAACTATGAGTTATAAACCAATTGATAATCTTCATCACTACATTGGGGTTACTACAAGATCGTTGGTTCAAAATAAATATAATCTGGGAGCATTTATAATTCTGTGCACAATTGGTGCATTTAATTTTGCTAAAGCACTTGGTGATATATCAGTAGTTAGGCTTAGGAGCCCCTAAACCAATATCTACACAGTTATTGATGGTCAACCATTCGATCAAGCAGCCTATTGGGACCCTTTATGATGTACTAGTAAAGGTGTAATACTTTACATTCCAATTAGACTTTGTAATTTTTGAGTATAAAGTTGACATTGAAGTGCCCATAATTTTAAGTAGACTATTCCCAGCTACCTAAAGAGTGTTAGTGGATATGGAGAAAAATAAGCTTAAATTCAGGATCCAAAATAAAGAGGTAAAATTTGATGTTTATTGATCAACAAAACAACCAAGAGACATGATTGTTGTCTTTATTGTTGATATTGTAGAAGAAATTTCAATTGTAGTGCCTATTAAAGAGAGATTTATTGTTGAAACTTTGGCAACAATATTGATAAATTTTGAGAGCGATGGAATTTAGGAGTATGATGAAATAATATGTACATTGACCAGAATGGATTGATATTCATATGCACTGAAGAATTTGGACTTGGACTCGAAGAATAGATCAACACTGGTAGCAAAGTCATTTATTAAAGAGCCACCAGTGCTAGAGTTGAAAGAACTACCAGCCAACCTGAGATACGTGTTCCTAGGTGAAAAGAATACATTGCCAGTGATTATTTTAGAAGACCTGGCAGAACATTTGGTTGAAGCTCTTATTTTGGTGTTGAGAGGGTAAAAGAAATCTATTGGATGGACAATTGCAAATATTATTGGTATCTCACTAGGTATTTATACTCACAAGGTTCTGTTAAAAGAGAGTTGTACTCCTACTATTGAACATTAGTGCAAACATAACCTTCCTAAGAAAGAGGTGATAAAGAAGGAGATAATAAAGTGTCTTGATATAGGAGTGGCATACCCAATCTCAGATAGCAAGTGAGTTAGCCCAATTCATTGTGAACCAAAGAAAGGAGGCATAACTATGGTAGCAAATGAAAAAATGAGTTGATTCCACTTAGGCCGATAATAGTATGGAGAATTTACATAAATTACCTAATGTTAAATTCTTAGATGCTGAAAGTTTATTTTCCAATTCCCTTCATGAACCAAATGCTAGATCGTTTAGCAGGAAGGGGTTGGTATTACATCCTAGATGGAAATTCAGGCTATAATAAAATATCAATTACGCCTAAAGATCAAGAAAAGACAATGTTCTCATGTATGTATAGAACTTTTTCTTTTAAGAGGATGCCTTTTGGGTTGTGCGCTCCTGCTACATTTCAAAGGTGTATGATGTCTATTTTCTCAGATATGGTGCAGAATACTTTGGAAATATTTGTGGATGACTTCTCAATGGTAGGTGACTAGTTTGATGACTGTTTGATGAACTTAAGCAATGCTTTGCAGCATTGTGAGGAGCTCAACCTTGTTCTTAATTGGGAAAAATACCACATCAGGGTGAAGGAGGGCATAGTATTAAGGCATAAGATTTCAGCCAAAGAAATTAAAGCTGACCGATCCAAAATTGAGGTAATCAAAAAACTAACTCTACCAATTTTGGTAAAGGGGCTGCTTTCCTTCGCCATGTAGAATTGTACTGGAGGTATATCAAGGAATTTTCTAATATAAAAAATCCTCTTTGCAAATAATTTGAAAAAAAAAGTTCATATTTAATGATGAGTGTTTGAAAGCTTTCCAATGCCTCAAAGAGAAATTAGTGGTTACTGCCATAACTGTTACTCCAGATTAGTCCAAACCATTTGAAGTGATCGTGATGCGAGTAGAGTTGGACTTAGGGTTGTTCTTGAATAGAAAAGGGGAAAAACTCTTTTACCCTATTTATTATGCTAGCAAGGCATTTAATAGAGCTCAAAATAATTTCACTATTATAGAGCAAGAGCTCCTAGCTATAGCTATGCCTTTGTGAAATTTTGGACATACTTGATTGGAACAAAAGTTGTGGTTCATATGGACCATGCAGCATTGAGATATTTGATAGAAAATAAAGAAGCCAAACTGAGATTGATTAGATGGTTACTACTACATCAAAAGTTTGACTTTAAAGTCAAAGATAGAAAACGTTGTGAAAATCAAAAGGTAGATCATCTATCTTGATTGGAAAATGAAGAAAAGAAGTTGGATGAGTTAGAAATTGAAGATTCATTTCCTGATGAATAGGTTATTGCAGCTACTCTTGATCTTGTGCCTTCATATGCAGATTTTTTTAATTACTTAGTTAAGGCATTATTTTGGGATGAACCCAATTTATTCAGACATTGCGCTAATAGCATTATTCAGAAATGTGTGCCATAGGTGTAAATGTTGAATATTTTGTAGGCTTGTCATTTTTCCTCAGAGAAAGGACTTTATATGTGTGATTGTACAGCTAGAAAGATTTTGCAAAGTGGGTACTACTGGCCAACGATTCATAAAAACTCCTATGAGTTTGTCAGAATTATGATCAATGTCAGGGAGAAGGATTAATTTCTAGACATTAAGAAAGGTCGATGACTAAGATGTTAGAAGCTGAATCATTTGATGTGTGGGGTATAGAATTCATGATCCCTTATATGAGTTCTTATGGTCATAAATACATTCTGGTTGTTGTGGACTGTGAGTCCAAATGGGTAGAAGTCATAACTTTAGCAAACAATGAAGGCAGAAGTGTGGTGGCATTCTTGAGAAAGAACACTTTCTCTCATTTTGGCACTCTGCATACAATCATAAGTGATGGAGGTTCTCATGTTTACAGCAATATGTTCCAGGCGGCTTTGGAGAAGTATGGGGTAAAACAACATAAGGTAGCCATGCCTTATGACCCTTAAACCAGTGTGCAAGTGGAAGTATTGAATGGAGAAATCAAGACGATAATAGCCAAGACTATTAATGGAAATAGAAGTGATTGTTAGAGGAAGCTTGGTAATGCCCTTTGGGCTTAACACATTGCTTTTACGAATCCTATAGATATGTCCCAAACCAGATAGTTTGGTAAATCCTATCACGTGATGATAGAGTTGGTGCATAAGGCCTTGTGTGCACTTAAAAAGTTGAACTTTAGCTAGAATTATGTAGATGATATGAGATTAGACCAGCTAAATAAGATGGGTGAGTTTAGACTTTGGGCTTATGAGAGAGTAGATCTAGATAAAGAGAGGATAAATTAGTGTCGTGATAAGAAGATTAAAAAGGAGGATTTCAAAGTAGGTGATTTGGCACTATTGCTCAACTCGAGGTTCAAGCTTTTACAAGAAAACTGAAATTAATGTGATCAAGACCTTTTAAAGTTACTCAAGACTTTTTATTCAGAGTGGTGGAATTAAAAAACAAATATGGTACTTTATTCAAAGTGAATGGGCAAAGTATCAAACAAAATATTGGCCCAACAAAAGAGGTAAAAATGTTGTCACTAGTGTATCATGATGAAGTCTGAGTAGTCAAGACAAATGAGTTGTGTCACGATGTTAAATCGAGCACTAATGGGAGGAAACCAACATTCTTTAGTTTATATAATAATAGAAGGTTTTCTTATGAGCACGGTTAATGTGTTTATTGAGATATGTATGGGAAAAGGCCAATCCAGTTTGACAGCTTGGACAACTAAGACTAATAAGCCATCAACATAATGATGAGCTATCAACTCCTAGTCATCAATGTGAAAAGCAAAGAATGACATGCAAGTTAGTGTTAATGATAGGGTTGTCAATCCATATAATAGATGATGAGATATCAACTCTAGTTGTTAACCTGGGAGAAAAGTTGGCACATCTTCTGAATAGTGTTGACGATAAGGATTGATGAGCCATCAACTAGTTGATGAGCTGTCAATCCCGATCATTAACTAATGCAAAATTTCAAGAATATTTTACCTAAGTTTTATGAGCTCGGTTGACAATCTATCAACCTAGTGATGAGGCGTCAGGTAAGTTGAACTCATGTAGTTTTGACCCAGCCTGGTCAAAGCCCAAAATCAAATTAAACTTTAATTTTGGTCCAACCCACTCAAAACCCTTCACATTCCAACTTACCTACTCAATTTTCTTTCTTTTAAGTTTATTTACTTATAAGAATGAAAAAACAAAAAATTTAAACAAATATAAGAGACCTTCTTTTTGATAACTTTTTACATTCCCCCTACTAATTCCCTCTCAACTCATGTGTCAACCTCACTCATTGCATAAGATAAGTCCTACACTCTCCAAAACTCTTCTTTCTTACTTATAAACCCTACTTATAAAATTTGTATTCGTTTATTCTTAAATCTTTCATTCTTACTCTTGAAGTGAAGTCTTGATAATTTTCTTGGCATTGTTGATTTACTACACAACATTACTAAGGTAAGTCAAGTTGTTTGTTTCTTTATCTTTTTACTATGTTCATGGTATTATTAGTTTATGGTGAGCGTGAATTAGCAATTCTTGTACAAGTTTGGGTAATGTATGTTTATTTAACTTGAAAACTAATGAAAAATAACAATAACCAAAACTGTTCATTAGGCTGAAATTTGAGTAACCAAAAAGTCTCATGCTTAGGAATTGTAAATTCCCCATTAAATTATGATATTTACTCTTCGTAAGGGAGAGTTACCTCAATAAACTAATGGGAAATTTATAATTGACATGACAAGTTGCTCATCATCCACTTAAACAGAGTGAAATGTGTCTGTTGTTTAAGATTGACAATTAGGGTTGACAAGTTATCAACTTGTTGACGAGCTATCAACCTAAGTCGCCAATCATGTGTATTCTCATTTTTAAATCCATCTTGGTTTGAATACAAGAGATGATGAGTCATCAATAAGTTGATGAGCCATCAACTCTAGTCATCAACATAATAAATATTAATATGGAATCTGCTTTGGGTTGACGATGGGAGTTGACGAGCTATTAAATCCAGTCATCAATATTTTATAAACATACATTATGTCTTAGGGTGAAAAAAAAAAGTTAATGAGCCTTTAATAAGTTAACGATTAATCAATAAGTTGATGAGTCATCAATAGTTTGATGATTCATCAACAAGTTGATGAGTCATCAACATTGTATATATGTTCATTAATTTTGCTTAGGGTAATGACTAGAGTTGATGAGTCATCAACTACTTAATGAGTTGTCAACTCATGTCATCAACCATATAAATATGACGTATATTTGTACATTCTTTACCATCTTCCCACAAAGACTAATTCACATCTGATTGACCAGATGCAACCATGCCTCCAAAGGGTCAACCAAAGCATACTAGTATGCAAATAACCAAAACCCTCTCAACTCAGAGATTGTTTGATAAATTTAAATATGAGCTAAGAAAGCTGGACCATAGGGGCATCGCACAAGGAAGTGTGTTCATCTAAGAAAGTTGGCCCCCAATCTAAAGAGGGGGTAGTATCTATTAAGAGTTAATCTAACTCCAAACATAAGAGCTCTAGGAGGAAGACTCTAATAAATCAAAAGCCCTGAGGAAAACTTTGTAAAACCTCAAAGTGATATGATAAAAAGTAAAAACATATGTATCTGAGAGATTTAGCAATGAAAAGTAGAGGGGTCATCCAAAATCTACTGGGAAGGGTTGGTTTCCACTGGAAAACACAGAACAAAAAGACCTCTAGATAAAGAGGTCAGGATAATTGAATTAGGGTTAATAAGATATCCCAAGATTGAGTGAAAACTGAAGTTATATGATTTGTCATGGACCACCAAAGAGGCAGGTTCATACTATCCGGCCATCGTGTACGCGCTTTATACAAACCATACAGTCATCCTAGAAAATATGTGCAAAAAGGGAGATAAGGCCATGGACAACCTAAGAATGGACTTGATACCAATTTGGGGTGTATCAGTGGACTTGTCCGATCAAACTATTAATAGATTCTTGCATGGAGTAGACTTTGTGCCATAATATACTGCTCTTGAGTTCAACCATAAAATGAGTGATTGAGAAAATCAACGCCCTTGGTTAGCTCAAGTGTTACTAGAAGGAGAACCATAGTGGGTGAATAACCCCAAAGACAAGATCACAAAAGCTTCATTATCTCAGGTTGCAAAATATTGGTAGAGTGTTGCAAAATTCAAACTGATACCAACGGCAGGTAATAACATATTGGGCAAAGATAAAGTCGTGTTAGTCGTGAGTTTGATATTTGGGTTGCAGCTAAACTTTAGAGAAATAATTCCTAATGATATCAAAATAAGAGCCACAAAAACAGATATAGCATATCCATTGATATTCTTAATCGCGAGGTTATGTGAAGATGTTTATGTCCCTATAATCACCAGAGTGGATAATGAAGTAAAAGCAATAAAGACGCACACTTTGACTAATCCAGTTATGAAGGTAGGCCCATATTGAGTTTTGGTGATCGGGTTGATTTGGTAGTTGACATTTCGACTATAGAGGATAAACATGCACTTACAACTTCCTAAAAATTTGCACTAGGTATACAGTTTTATCTAGATGAGTCTCTCTATATCACCTCTTTTATAGGTACTGCATATACAACCAAGACTAAAAAAGCAGTAGTTGCTATAGTTTCGGTTTTAAGTATACAGTTACTCCTCAAAATTTCAAGAAACTAGTCAAGCAAGGAAAAAGATTCAATGCCCAATTGAAGCTATTTGCCCAACATTTCAAGCCATTTATCGATAGAAAAATCAAAGATGCTTTGGCACCTTATACTACTCTCCATGGGTATATTGATGATATGGAATGTCAAGTCAATAAGAGGTTGAGAGCAATAATTATACCAAATCTTGCTAGGTTTGAGGCGGCATTAGAGAAAGCAAGGGCTGACATCACTGCATTATAGAACCGATAGGCTTTGATATGTTCATCCTTAATGGATGAGAAAATGAAAGAGAAAGAGGATGTACTATATGATATCACGTTTAACCAATCTACCCTTAGGGAAAAGATAACATGAAATTAATTGGAAGTAAAGAAAGAAAGAGGAGTGATAAAAAAAGAAAGAAACAGAAGAATAGAGAGTTGAAAAAAGCTATGAGGAAGTCCAAAAATGAAAATAAACCATAAGAAGAACTATGTATGCTAGAGCTGTGGGAGCCTCTGCTAGTGGACCACCCAAGAAGTGGGTATGGCTGAGATGAGTGCGGAGTTCTCTACTCCACTAACCACTATTATGAGTGCAACGGTAATACCTGGTGCCACTATTGATGTTTCTACTGCTACTAATGAATCCTTATACTCAATATCATATGACACAAGTTCCTAGGGTGTCGTAGGTACGTCCTCACCTCCATTCTTGAAATGTAGGATAATGTATTGGGGAAAATGCATAGTTATTATTGATAGTTAGGGGTACTAGCACCCACTAGGTTTTGTTGTCCCTGTGTTGTTTTCCTTTGTGCACTATCTAGGAGAATCGGCATGTTTAGGACATTTTGTTTCATTTCATGTATGTCTTATATATTGTGTATGCAAAAAGATTTGATAGAAATTAATGGTAATTTTTGTTTTACGTGTTTTGGAAATGTGAATCCATCAAAACTTTTATGAAAATGATATTGAATTACACACTATGAATTGTGCCTGTCATTAGTAGTATATGAATATGGCAGTGTTTCCTTAAGATTGAGTATAAAATATATAGTTGGTGGTGATTGCGCTATTCTTTCTCATGAGTATGTGAGGTTTTTGTTCTACTTTTGTATTGTATGCGTACATCCAGAACTTGCCCAGTTTATTCTATTAGGTTGTAAGTAGGCATCTAGGAAAGGATCACAGGTCTTGTTTGATATTTAGTTACACTTAGACTAAATAAGTGGTCCAAAGTTTGATGTTTAATCCCATGATTCCTGTTTGAGTTGACATACCTTCCTTGTTTAAAACTTGTTCACCTTACCTATTTTTATGGTTAAACCCCTATTTTGGCCCAGGTACCTCCTGGATATTGTGCACATCAACTTAGAAAAATTATCAAAGTTGAGTGAGATACTATAGAAGGGCATGACAAGTGAAGAAAGGTGCAAAAAGAGTAACAGATAAATAAAGCTCGTATGAACAGAGGTGGATCTAGGGTTGAAAGCTTGTGGGTTCCTTGGGAAAAATAAAAGCTCAAATATTGTGGCTTGCAGGATTAGAATGGGAAAAATAAAAATTTGAATATAGTGGCTTGCAGGGTTAGAACCCATAACCAAGAGGCCTATAAAGCTTTAGCAAGCTCTTTCACTACCACTTGAATAATGACACATTTCAATTATGGATTCCCAACTTATAATTCTTATATATTTACTAGATTCCCAATATAAATAAAAGATCAGCACGAAAATTACTGGGTTCTCGGGAACCCCCAACTACCACTCTAGATCTGCCCCTGCTGATGAATACATGTAGCCAAGTGTATAGTATAATATAATATATATATATATATATAAATATATATATATATATATATAAAGACAGATAGAGAGTTGTGAAGTATGTAAACAAACAATAAAAGACTCGGGGTAGTGGTTGTACTAGGAGAGGCAAATGGTTGAAACATTTAAGTGAATGAGAATAAAATCTCAAGTTAAGTGGATACATGTAAATCATGTCAAGGAGGGATAATTCACTAATCCCAAACTTATCCTAACCGCACTTAAGCCTTCACTAAAATCTAAGAAAGGTTTTGTAGTGATATTAGTCAACCTACTGGAAAACTGGAGTAGAATTGTGAAGGCATGCCTACGGCAAAACATGTGCATGATATGAAGTTTTGTTATGAGAGTGAGAGATTTGATTTTCAGTTCCTACATAAAAAGTAACATTTTTTTGTGAGGAACTTCCTTGTAGTGAGGTCATGTGGATAGAACTTAAAATCACCAATTATTAGATTGAGTACTCTAAGTGTACATAGTGATAACTATTTGCATTGTAATGTTAAGCATGGATTCTTGTGGTTATTTGGAAAAAGATTAAATCAACTCACCGGGTTCAATTTGAAAGTTACAAATATTGTTCTATCCATTAATACTTTATTGTTTGCATGATATCATATTGTTTAATTTCTTGAGGACAAGAAAGTGTTCTAAGTTGAGAGTGTTGGTGTACCATCTTTTTAATGAGAAATTTGAGGCTTTTAACTAGTAATAATTTCAAGTTATTGAGTAACTTGTGTTGTTTTTAGTTGTATTTTACTTGATCGTGTAGGAAAAGTCAAATTTTGAGAAAATCAGATAAAATAAACAAAAAGGTGTATTGACAACTTGAGTTGACATACTGTTAATAAAGTGACGAGTTGTCAACCTATGTCATCAACCCGAACTAGATAAGAATTTGTAGAAAACTTTGTTGATGGTCCATCAACTAGTTGATGAGCCATCAACTTTTATCGTCAACCCAAAGCAGAATGGTTCAAGATGAGAAATTAGTTGATGATGCAAGTTGACGAGCTGTCAGCCAACTAACGAGCTATCAACTGTGGTCATCAACTATGGAGTGGAAAATTAGATATTTAATTTTTGAATTTTGAATTCCTTTCAAATAAATAGCAGTTTTTAGGGTTTTTCAGGATTTTTGGACTATTTTCCTTCAGGCATTATTTTGGAGACCAGACATTGATGTTTTGAATTTTATTTTGGGTGTTTTGGAAACATTGTGGATCTTTAAAAGAGAATTGGAGTTGATTCCATATTTTGTAAGAATAACTCTCTAATTTATGAATTCTTCTTCTATT
>NC_061119.1:137916206-137967505 GCF_002878395.1 Capsicum annuum | reverse complement strand
CATATTTTGTAAGAATAACTCTCTAATTTATGAATTCTTCTTCTATTTTCTTTCTTAAATTCATGAGTAGCTAACTTCCCACAACTAGGGTTGTGGGAGCCAAGGTGAATTTATTTTTAGACTGTTAATTGTTAATAGGATTCGAATGATTACGGGATGTATATTGATAATTCAGTCATTTTAATAGATTTAAATTGGTTGCAAATAGTAGAACAAGCCTAAAGTTTAATTTGCTTAAAATAAGGAATTAAAATAGAAACGTGAATAGTCAGTGAGGATTCAGAGACTTTAACTCTTTGCCTAATGGTCAATGTCGTAATGAGATTGACCAACTTGAAATATAATCAAACTCAAATGTAGTTTTTACGTTCAAAATAATTGAATAATTAATCACCTAATTCAGGTTAAGAAACACTTATATGAATATTAGGCATCGATAATTTTAAATTTTTCAAACGTCATGAGAATCCTACTCAACAACTGATATGTTATTATGATACTAGCCATGGAAATCACAACCCTTGTTCAAATTCACTACCGATTATACCTCTATAAAGTTAACGATGTGTTTCTAACAATTGAAATACTAATTTATGAATCATCAAACAACAACCTTCCCCCCCCCCCCAAATGTATTAAAATCATCTGCTATTAGTCTCTTAAATTACAAAAATCTTAATTAACACCATATTCTCTATGGGAACATCACTTACCGTGATTTGAATATGCCACAGAGTCAAGGAATAGAACAAACAAAGTTGTCATAAGTTTAGTCGGCAAATAGTGGGTTGTCGCGTTAGCAGCGTTCTAGAAGTCTAGGCTATATTTTATTAGAGTGCCATGGAAGTTAGGCTCTATTATATTAGAGCGTCACAGAGCCTAGGCTCCATGATTTTAAAGTTCCATGACTTGGGTATTTTTAGGTACAACTTGTCCTACACTATAAATAGGACACTCCACTTCTGTTTTAATCATCTTGAATGACTTGGGACTGAAAAATACATGAGGGAGGCTCCAAATAGGGTTATATTCTTCTTTTTTCATTATTTTATTTATGTATGAACTACATTAATTTTGTGACTTTAAAGTAGATTATGAGTGGCTAAAAGTCCTCTTTCTAGGATTGAGGCTACGAAGATGATTGCTTAGCGTAACGTTCAAGTTGGATAATGTTAGTTATCACAATTGGTTCTCCAAGAACATATCTTATTGATTCACAACCTTTAAAATATATTTATATTTTTTTTGAGCCCAAAAGAAGTAACATTATATTAGAATGTGCAACATAAGAGAAATGGGTTCTTGTCTTTCAGATGAGTTAAAGATAAACATCCGCGGTTAGGATAGGAATACACCTAATTTGCCCCTTTTAGTTCAAATACGGGAAGAAATATAAAAATGTTGAATTAGTTCCCAAATCCCCACTCAAGGATGTAGTTATGAGGCTAATTTAAAAAGACAATTAGAGGCTATAAAGATTATAATCATGATATTAACCTCATGAATCAAAAACCAAGATAAATAACTTCACCAACAAGATTGTATAACTTCCCATGAATGTTCAAGATGCCTTGACTTTAAAACTCACTGAATTATTATTCACAACTGTTTTAAATTCTCGTTATTGTTCATTATTATTTTTAACCCTCTTTTTATTACAAATCACACTTGCTCAGCTTTAATAGTAGCACCTAAATTGAATTATTGCTAAATGTCAAGTCCATGTGGGATCGATACTCGACTCGAAAGAGCTACTTTATCACTTACATTTTCACGTATACTTGTGTGCGTTGTGGGACGCAGTACATAAGGTGACATACCTATTGGAGTCTTGAAGGTAGTGTGATAGGACCAAAGAGGATCAACAAGCATTTATGACCAATCTTTCTGGTTTGGGTTAACAGACTTGGGCAATATCATCTTTATTTCTCAATTCGACACCTCCACTTGTCCACTAGTTTGGGGATGATATAGACTTGCTACCTTGTGTTGTTTCACTCCACATTTAGCTAAAGAATCTCAAAACACCATTTTACAAAAGTTAGAACTCCCATCTCTATAATGGTGCGAGGATTACCAAAATGAGAGAATATGTTCCTTTTTAAGAACGTCACCACATTCTTTCCTTCATTATCAACTAAGGCCATAGCTTCCACCCATTTAGACACATAGTATACTACCACCAAAGTGTATTTATGACCATATGAACTCACAAGGGATCCCAAAAAATCTATGCCCCACACATTAAATAATTCAACCACCAATATTTTTTACATAGGCATCTTTTAATATCTAGAGATCGACCCTTATTGATGGCACTGATCACAAACTTTGACAAAAATCATATGCAACCTTATGAATAGTAGGCTTGTAATACAAACTTAACTTCCAAACAGTCAAAACTCAGCGTCAACCACCAACTGGCCTCTACTGAACTAAAAAAGGTTGATGGACGTAAATCTAAACCACTACACACTGACATCATCATAATATTCGTACAAACAAACAAAGGCTTATCCAAGACATAAGTCATACAACTGACTCCAAATCCAAATATAACCTTTCTTACTATTTCACACCTGCTATCCACTCTAAACTAGGAGGAAAAATCACTTGAGTTCTGTCTGCACAATTTCATCACACAAAACATGAAGACCTGAGGTTGATCTACTAAAAGTCCACACAGCAAACATAAAAATAATACCATAAGGTTCTATCTAGGCACACAAATGGAGATGATTAAGGAATGAAATCAATGCTAATAATACAACTAGTCCAAATGGTAATCAAACTGAAATCAAGAAGATCAAGGAATAACTACTCATCACTGAATGATCCGTTTCAAGAAGTTCTATCAACCCAGAATGGAACCATACTTAATCCAACTCAAGTAGACTACTCCCACTAAGTATATCATCCAAAATTCCCAAAGAAACTAAAGACTCGTGGTCAAAGCTGACAGAAGCAATACTGGGTCCATAGGCTATCATTTGAACACTTTTCAACTATAATCCATCCAAAGTCAAGAAGCCCGAATAAGTAACCACAGAGTAGGCTCAACCATCCTATAAATGGAATCTAAACTAAGATAAATCTAAAACGAAGGTTGCACTCAAGCTATGCAACTCCAAACAAGAATCTCAACACTAAGGCTGAATCGCTTGATCTCAACTACCGAAACCAAACATGAATACAGGTAAGCATTCATACTCCAAATCTATCAAAACTTCCAAATAGTTATTCTAAGGCATCAACAACAAACTGAGCCAATGGGTACATATTAATACCAAATACTCAAATCGACTTTATTATACAAAGATGACATATCCAAGTTAATTCACACCAAGCCAAAATCGAGACATAGCGGAAGAACAAAATTACCATAATATAAACCATCGACTAAAAACTGAAAAAAGCGACTCTATAATAGCTATAGGGCACAAAATGTAGCCAAAGAATAGAAATCATGCCGAAGGATAAATCATTGCCTAAGAAATGCAAATAACCCACTCCATGTCAGCTACATGGCATGAACTATCAAAACTCAAGGACTCATAAAGGCGACAAACTATACTAGTAATAGTAAAACTCCAAAAACTCAGCGACACATAACTTTAATCAAAAGCTAATCAATCCAAAACTCCACCTCAGCAAAGAATAGCCATAGGCACATATCATTGAGGAAAAATACTCCACCAGGCCTCATTAGGTCAAACAAACTCTGAAATGGGGAATTCTTGAATCCACCCAAGTAGGACAATCATAAATCGTTCAATCTATGAATAACCTCATCGAGTAAGAAAATACCAATCTCGACACCGATGCCATGGTCAAGGACATTACCAAAAAACAAACCAAATAACTCAAGAAGTGATCACAAGAAAGACCACCTACCTCTAACTCCACATTAGACTAAAACCATATCATAATAGTAAAGGAGTATCTAATCTCCACAACAGTAAAAAAGGAAAACCATTACAAGGACGTGAATCCAACAAATATAAGATATGAATCCAGGACCTCTCAATATCAATATCAAAACCATTATCTAGAGATGAAATAGTCATAAATAAAGAGTGGACCCAATATTGGTCAAGCTCAAAAATGGACTATATATAAGGGATAGCCAATGTAATAACTTTCGCAACCCAGGAGACAAGTCTAAGAATCTCAGATTTAAGAATGGGTAATATAACTAAATTTTCAACTCTAGCACTATACAGAATCACAGAAATTCAACTTACCCTCGATGCCACAATCAATCTAACACAATTAACAAATGAGGAAAACAATCAACCTCGCCTTGCTAGAGGAAAGAAATCATCAAATTGATCTATAGCTATGCAAGCCACCAAATAAGAACAATAAAGAATGGAATTCTAACTAGATAACACTAGTCTAAGTAGATACCTATTGAGAATCAATAACATCTAGAAATGATAGCAATAGTAATAACAATACAAACATCAATATAATTAACAAGCCATACCAAAATAAAAATCAATAGCAAGTACCACTCAAGGGACATAAAAAGGCCAATGTACCAAGATAAATGGAATTTAAACCCAAATACTACACCCATGGGGAGAAAATATCAATTCAAATCTCCTCCATCCACTACTAACAGAAATAAACTATGGGGTAGTTATATAATCATGAATGCAGTAACAAGGCACATAATAACCAATATAAACTCATCAATGCATATAATTATCAATGGGTAGAAATACCCCAATACGTACAAATAAAAAGGGTAAATATGAGGGAAAATAAAAATACACCTATCATGGTGAAATCCCCAATCACATGCCTGAGGAATCTAAGGAAGGATAATTTTAATGGTTCCAAACTCGAGTTGACCGACTGAATCACCAACTGAGAGACCAATCACATTATCTCTAACTAACGGTGTGACAACATCATGAGGTTGATCTAAATAAGCTGAATGACCAGCAATCCCATGCTGGGACACTCTTTAGACCAATAATTGGTCTCTCTACAGTCGTAGTAAAGTCCTGAAACCCTAACCTAGCAAGAACACAAACTGAGCCTAAATGTCTAGCCAACTGACGCTGAGAGAACTTTATATTACCATGATCATCAATTAAACAATCATAGCCTATCTCAGAAACTCTAGGCTGGCGGGGAAAATATGTTAATATGTCTGATCACTAACTACCATTTGTGGAACTCTATGAACCAATGTCTCATCTCTCCATATCAACAATAAACCCCTGGAATACACTGAGGTTCCACACACTCTAATCCATAATGATCCTTATGACTGACTTGAGATCTACCCATAGTCTAAAATATTTTATGTGTAGAACTGATAGACTATAATTGAAGCTGACCTCTGCCAAAAAGATCCTCACTCCTAGATAAAATACCAATTGACACTATACCGATAGCATGGCCTCTTGCCACCACCTCTATAAGTCTTAATACCTACTCTCTTTGAGGCTCTCATATAATCCATAACTTGAAAGAAGAAAAACTCAACTACTATCAAGTGCTTTAAAACCAAAATAAGTAGAAATATTGATTCTCTAATAAATCAATGCACCATGACCTACTCAGAAGGATATAGCATGAGAGAATGTCTAGCCTAATCTAGAAACCTAATCTTGTACTCCAAAACTAGTAAAGAAACCTAATGAACACCAATGAATCCAACTTTTTCCTAAGAACTGCTCAATATTTTAAATGTCATCCATGGATATGCGGGATCTATAAGATGACTCAATACCTAATGTTGAACCTCAAAGAGCTGAAGTAGTCACAAGATCAATTGGAGCCTGAGTTGGCCCCAAATCCTTTGGCTGACTCTAAAGATCTCTAATATCTATCTCTGAATCTCTGGTCTGATGTCATATTAAAGTAAGGAGAACATATATCAAAGTCTCATCCACATCTATAAACTATCTTGCATCGTCAATCTGGGGATAGAATAGAGTCAAAGAATATTCTTGAGACTCATAGCAATGCAGACATATGACAAAGAGTCAAGAAATCAATTTTCTAAGAATGTCCCTGAAGCCTTCCAAAGATAGGTTATAGACGTCTCTGTATTGATCCGCAAGACTCTATTATACACTTAGCTCTTGTACCAACACATCAGTAAACCTAGGCTCTAATACTAATTTGTCACAACTTAATTTTTCAGGTCATGATGGTGCTTACATAACCCACCAGTAGGTAAACCAAACCCATAGTTTGGAATGACAAGTAATAAACTACCAAAATTGATAAATAAAAGAATGCAGAATAAATAAAATAAAAGATTAATTAAATAATATAGTCCTAAAACCTGGTGGTATTAGTACAAGATCTACTAATAAAGTAAGAGTAAAAAGATGAAATACCAAGGAAATTATACTGATACAACTTATCTCTGAATACAACATTGAGACTAGTCTAATACATAAGAGAGAGGCAAGTATGCATCGAACATCGAGAGTTCATTCTAAGTCTCTGAACTATGGCAGCTCTGTATGATGCAACATCAATGGTGATAACCTTTACTATGATCTGCATATTATAAAAGTATATTACAAGTACCAAACACGTGGTACTCAGTAAGAAACAACCGACTAAGCTCCAAAGATAAAGTAGATACATATAACATATAAAAAATATGGAAAACTACACCTAAATGTCTAGCATCTATATAAGACAGCCAATGAGATAATAAGGATAACTATTATATTCATGTCTAAGAGACTAACATGATAAGGCTAAGGAACTACTAAGGATGCACTATCTTATTCCAATCATACTTAGGAATCTTAACATTATACCATATGTTACCGACCCATGTATGAATCAAGGACGAAAGAAGAATATATAATAGTATATAAGGCTAAGAAGTGTATATATAATCTAAGTAAATAAAGAAAAGAAAGGGCATATAGTTATACTAAAGCTATATAAAGCAGGGGCAGGGGCAGGGGCAGAAAAGGTAAAAGGAATAAGGGTGACTTTAGGTTGAGAGTAGGGTCATAAAATGTAGGTTCTTTATCGAAGGTGTCAATAGAGTTAGTGAAAATTTTTAGGAAAAGGTGAATTAGTATAGCTTGTCTCTAAAAAACCAAATGGGTAGGTACTAAAGCGAGGGTAGTAGATGGTTATAAGCTATGGTATTCAATAAGCGTGAGGAATAGGATTAGCATAAGTATCCTAGTATATAATGAGCTTAGAAAGCAAATGGTAGAGGATAAAAGGATCAATAATAGGATGATAGAAATTAATATAGTTAATAGGGGGTATTCTTAGAATATTATTAATGTTTATGCCCTGCATATAGGCTTGGATGAGCAAGAGAAAAAGAGGTTTTGGGAGGCTTTGGATGAGATGGTGAGGGGTGTCCCTTGTAATGAAAAGCTTTTCATAGGAAGGGATTTCAATGGGCACATAGGGTTTTTTTCAAGGGATTATGATGGTGTGCATGGAAGCTATAGGTTTGCTATAATAAATGACAAAGAAATGGTACTTTTGGATTTTTCTCGGGAGTTTAGATTGGTGGTAGTGAATTCAAACTTTTCCAAGAAGGAGGCTAACTTGCTTACCTTTCGTAGTTCGGTGGGCAAGACTCAGATTGACTTTTTTCTTCTTAAGAAATAAGATAAAGGTATTTGTAAGGATTGTAAGGTCTTATCGAGTGAGAGACTTTCGACCTAGAATAGCCTTTTGGTGATAGACTTAGAGATCATAAAGAAGTGAATGAGAAGGGGTGTAGAGGATCAGTCAAGTACTAAATGGGGTTGTCAGACATTGGCCAGTGCACTGGATATGGGGGATAAGTTGATGGTGAAGAAAGATTGGGGGATTGGAATGTATACTAATAGTATGGGGGATAAGACTGCCAGTTGCATCACGGAGATAGCTAAAGAGATATTGGGTGTCTCGAGAGGCTGCTTGGGCAAGCACCAAGGGGATTAGTGGTGGAATGAAGAGGTAAAGGGAAAGGCAGAGGTTAAGAATATAGTGTACACAAAGTTAACTAAGAGCAAGTGTATTAAGGATATAGATAGGAAAGTTTTAGTAGAGGAGGGTCGTATTAGAAAGAGATGGCAGTCATACTTCTATAAGCTTATGAACAAAAGCACAAATACTAGCATTGTGTTAGGGAATTTAGAGCATTTTGAGAGTTTTTATGATTATGGTTATTTTAGGCACATAATTGTTGAGGAGGTAAAAAGGGTTATTTGTAGGATGTGTAGAGGTAGAGTGACGAGACTAGATGAGATTTCAATGGAGTTTTGGAAGTCATAGGAGGGCCAGGTATGGATTAGTTGACTACGTTGTTTAACATGATTTTCAAGATGGAGAGGATGCTTGAATCTTGGAGGTGGAGTACGATGATACCATTGTATAAGAATAATAGTGACATTAAGAAATGTAACAATTATAGGGTGATCAAGTTATTGAGTCGCACTATGAAGGTTTGGAAAAGGGTGCTAGAGTCACACTATAAAGGTTTGAAAATTAGCTTAGATTTATGCTGGGGCACTCAACCACTGAAGCCATCCATCTCATTTATGAGACTGGTAGAAAAGTGTAGGGAAAGGAAAAAGGACTTAAACATGGTGTTTATCGACTTAGAGAAGGCCTATGATAGATTTCCCAAAGAGGTTCTTTGGAGGTATTTGGATGCTAGAGACGATTAGGGAAGTTAAGTATATGTACTATGGAGCCAAGTCTCGGTTCAGGACTGGGGAGTGGACTCAGAGCACTTTCCTGACTTAATGAGGTTACACCAAGGATCGATGCTTAGCCCATTTCTTTTTGCCTTAGTGATGGATATTTTGACATGAAAAATTCAAAGTGAGGTGCCTTACTATTTGCTTTTTAAGGATGATGTGGTATTTATTGATGAGACACATAGTGGAGTTAATGCTAAATTGGAGGTTTTGAGGCAGACCCTTGAGTCTAAAAGGTTTAGGTTAGTAGGTCTAAGATGGAATATTTAGAGTGTAAGTTTAGCGAGGTGTCTCATGAGTCCAAAGTATTTGGGGTCTATGATTCATGAAAATAGAGAGACTGATGAGGATGCCACTCAACGGATTGAGGTAGGGTGGATGAAATAGAGGCTCACCTCTGGAATCTTGTGGGATAAGAAGGTACCTTCTAAACTTAAAAGAAAGTTCTACAGAGTGGTGGTGAGACCAGATTTATTGTATAGGATGGAGTATTGGCCTTTTAAGAAGGCCCTCACCCAAAAGATGAAGGTGGCCGAGATGAGAATGCTTTGGTAGATGTATGGGTGTACTAGGAAAGATAGGATTAGAAATAAGGTTATTTGAAAAAATTTATAAGTGGATTTGGTGGAAACCAAAATGAGGGAACTGGGGTTGAGATGGTTTGGTCATATGTTTAGAAGGGACACAGATGCCTCAGTGAAGAGGTATGAGAGGTTGGCTTGACATAGTTTCAAGTGAGATAGAGGTAGATTAAAGAAATTAGATAGAGGTGATTAGACATAACATGGAGTAGCTCCAGCTTACAGACATGACCCTAGATAGGAAGTTGTGGAGGAGGCAGATTAGGGTAGAAGGTTAGTATGAGTTTAGGTTGTTTTTTATTTTGCTATATTATTTGGTGTATCTTGCTTATGGTATTATCGGATATTCTTGATTTCTATTTTATATTGTTCTTTTACTATTCCTAGTCCAAAGAATTTTATTGTAAGCTGGAGGTCTATCAAAAATAGCCTCTCTATCTCAGATCTGAGGTAGTGGTATGGATTGCTACACTTACCCTCCCCAGATGCCACTTGGTGGGAATATACTGGGTATGTTGTTGTTGTTGTATATACATGATCAAGGTCAACTCAAAGTATAGCCTAAATCATCAAACTAGCATTTTAAGACATTGTAATCATAGCAGGAACTAGTGCTAGAATACTCAGGGTTCTAATCCATATATCAAATCATCATATGATCATGCATAATAATGTAATCATAAGATAGAAGAGGCCAGAATCATACCTCAAATTTCAATACCAAATCAATGACCAATCTATCATAAACTAGCCATTACAATGATCATAACATTGATAATAACAATATTATTAACAAGGCAAGTAACTAGCTAGTTCGAACAACAAAATACCTAGTCAATCCTATCACATATCTCCACCGCTAAGGCTCAGAAGGTTCAATCATCATACAACAAATCACAAGGAATAGTAATAACCCATACCTATGCAACCTCCCTCCCCCATATGGGTTAATAGATAAAGGAGCATATTGTTGATAGGCAATGCACATGCAAGGATGAATGCAACAGAATCCACAATACCATAATCGATCCAAGTATCACAATATAAATTTGGGCTCGAACTGGTTTGTATAATCAATATCATAATATAATCATCATAGCCATCACCATCATAACCATCATCATCATAACCATCCTAATAATAATAATCCTCCGTCCTTGTTGGGTATATATAACTTCCATACATAGGGCTAGCCAAACTTGAATCAGTAGATGCACACATAGGCATATCAATGTATGCATCCTCCGGTCTTGCCAGGCATATCATCATCATTATCATCATCCGTCCTTGTCGGGCATCAATATCACCATCACAATATTCTCCGATCTTATCGGGTATCAATATATATCATCACAATGTCCTTAGATCTTGTTGGGTATATAAGTATACCATCATAGTCATCCTCCGATCTTGTCGGGTATATAATCAGTATCGTCATAATTATCAATACAATATACAACATCAATACTAAATTCTATCATCAAGTTTTACCCAGAATTTATATCATCAGTACGGCATCTTTCTCCATCCCATATCAGAGAAATGTACATATAGATATAATAGGTGCACGAACTCAACTCATGGCTAAAAGAGTGTAAATTCGTAATCCATTGCCCAGAGTAAACTTTGAGACAAAATAATTATAAAAGTGTGGAAAGGGTCAGAATCTCTCACGACTGGAGTAATTTGTAGTATCAAATCATAGACTAGAATATGTCTCGATCAAACCTTTAAAATATCATTATTAACCTATTTTACATATAAGTTATTCACTTAACACAGGCAATTATTATTATGAAGAAATTCATTTTTAAGGTGAAAACTGGACTTTAACACTTATTTAGTAACACCATTACTAAGATTATAATTTACTTGGAATCATATCAATGACCGATGCAACGATCATGAATATACTGAATTAATGCATGCTATCACCAGTATTCAAATAATGGAACTATAAGCATTAATATATCAATATACTACAATCACATCCCTTAAAAAGACAAATACTTCCCAGATGGCCAACTCATATCATAACATGGCCTTGGGTCCAATAATGCGTCTGGAATAATTACAACATCATAATCACTGCCTTTGGCCCACATACATACCCGAAACCTATATCGATAATTTTATCTATAAGCCATAACATATTTTTAAGGCATAACACCTCTATAAGTGATAAAGCATATCTATAATCATCTCATATCTAGGAGGCATCTCAAGCTTGTGAGGCATGATATATCAATAGGCAACTCTTATCTAGAAGCCATAATACATCAATAAGCATCTCATATCTAGGATGCATAATATATCGATAAGCATATCTCGTCTAGGAGGCATAATACATTGATAAGCATCTCATATCTAGGAGGCATAATATGCCATTAAGTATCTCACATCTAGGAGGCATAATATATCACTAGGCTATAAATCATGCCTATGAGGCGTATCACCTCTGTAAGGTATATCATATCCATAAGTCATATATCAAACTATGAGCATCTATGAGGAATATCATCTCTATAGGCCAATCATCACATTTATAATTATATCATGGACATGAGCCAGGAATCATTCTTTGAAGAAAATACCATCATCATTCGCCAAGTCATGAAGTAACCTTACTCTAAAGGTTTGCTAGTCTCAACTAAGCCAAACATCCATAATTAAGTCCACATGGGCTAACACAAATCTTAGCCTAAGGTATGCCAGAAAAACCCACTTCAAGTCATTGAATACCATATTTAGGAAATTTATACCCCGGACTAGGCTAAGGTATCTAAATTTACTTCTTTATGGTGCATAAGCCACAATCAATCCTAAAATAGGAATTCCACCTAGAGACATGAGTATTTAAGTCACCATCACCTAAGTTACGGTTTTCAAGATCACTAGAATAGCACAATTAAGGTTATTCATACCAACCATGCTTCAATGCTTAAACAACATCCCAAATCTATCACCATATCATACTCACTCTAAAAATTAGTTTAATCTAGGGAGGAGGTAATAGGATTCTAAAAGTGTAATAAGCATTTTGCCTTACAAGTCAAAACCCTCATCTAATCTCCAAACTTCTATAATCAAGTCTAAGTCATTATAACCATAATCAATCTTAACATTTATATTCATATAGAATACATATCACGTATCATCTTATGAAGAAGAGTAGATAAAAGCCTACCTCAAAGTTGAATCGCAAATCGTTAAATCATTTACCAAACATCTACCTTCACTTTACAATTCCAAAATGTCACCATGCTAACAAAATCATAATCTACACATCAATACAAGAATAAAAATACACATATTGCACCATTATGCTTCAGATCCAAAAATGATATCAAAACCTCCAAGTGGGTCCCACTTACAAAAATCACATTTTCGAGGTCCACCTAATATTCAGACCTAATCAAGGAATCATAACCCTCAAGAATGGGTGAAAACCAAGCTAATTTTGGGATAAAATCAATCCCTAAAGCTATTTGGGGTTTTGGTCAAGAATCAAGAAAATTCACCAATTAAAGGGTGGAATCTTACCATAATCCGAATGATAATTGCAAAAATAGTTGTTAAACAAGATCCCAGGTCACCCAAAGTCTCAATTTTGAGATATCACACTATTTAGGGCTTTTGGATCTCAATACATGAGTGGAAAAGGGCAATTTCGTGACCTAAGGGGTCTATTTATACCCCCTTCAGGTGTGTTCAGGCATTGCAATCGCATAACTAGGTGTGCAATCACACAACCTGGTTGTAGAAGAAGATATGCCGATCACCATACTTCTTAGTGAGATCGCACTATCTTCTGCACATCATGTGCGATCGCTGGCCACACCAGAAGATAATTAAAACATAGAATTTTTCTAAGTTTCCTCTAAGGCCTCAAAATTTATTCAAAATTTGATATATTCAAATGAATTATGTATCCATACTAAATTCAATGTTATGAATGTGATGTCAAAGTCATATTTTTCATCCACAGCCATTTCGACCAAATGTAGATCCCGCCCCTAAATTTCAAATCTTCTAACTTTTTTACCATTAGGTCAAAATAAGCTTGGGTGCCTCAAGACCCAAACCAAAGGTATACCTAGACTAAAATCAATATTCTGAAGCTGTTGGAGTAGTCAAATATTTCATTCAGGATTATTTTATTAAAGTTTTTTTCCGGTGGCCATTTGGAGCAGCAAAGACTTCTAAATAAGGAATTGGCTCAAAAAATCAAACAAACTACCCCGTGGCCGAGGTATCAGTCCTAGCAAGTCATAAATGACTTAGGAAAGCTATGGAGAGGCTCTAATAGTGAAAATAAGTAGAAATATGAAAAATGACCTGGAGGGTCATTACACAAGGAAATCCATAAATACCTATTCATCCATAAATGAGTCATTAATCTCTAACTCATTCAGCCTCTTTCCTTCATCCTTCAATTGAGACAAATGGTCTGCCACCTAATTTTTACACCTTTTTTTCTTTGACTTTAAAGTCAAATTCCTGTAGTAGAAACATCTATCTAATCAATATAGGCTTGGCATATTACTTTTCCATAAAACATCTCAATGTCGAGTGATCCATGTGAACAACAACTTTAGAACTAATAAAAAACACCTTAAATTTCTCAAAGGCATAGATAATAGAAAGAAGCTCGGGCTCAGTAACTATATAGTTCTATTATTCCTTATTCAATGTTATGCTTGTATAGTTAATAGGGTGAAATAGCTTCTTGGTGCAAAAATTTGATACGCCCAAACTATAACTCCTTTAAACAAGAATAAGTGGTCGTTGTCAAATAAGAAATCCAACAAAGGTTGAGGTTGAATCCCATAGGAAATAAGGTGTTAATTAAGTTATATGCAGTTCAAATGATGATTAGTCAATGATTTCCATGAAATGGGGGTTGTAGAATAGGTTTACTTTTGTCAAATTAAAATGGGTAAATTTATAATTCTTGATTAATAGAGATAAGACAAAATAGGATTGGGTTTACCTTGTATTTAAACCACTTTAGGATTAAGTAACGATAAATTCGTATCAACAAATGCAATTATAAAGCACTCAAATACAAATTTTCATCTTAATATTTTCCAACCTAAATAGATAACTGTCACTTTAATTCATTCAAATTTACAGTGATGTAATTATAACTAGATTTAATTCTCAAGTGATTAATTCGTCAAACCATTAATCTTTATATATTGGTTAGAAATTTAGAGTTCTTGTTACCAATTTCTCTTCCCGATTTAACTTTTTTGTTCAAGCAAGTTAGACTTAAGTCTTGTTCTAATATTTGAAACCATTAGAAAACTACTAAATTGAAGGAATTAGTAATACAATTACAAGTGTTGTACAAAATTCATAGAAACATTAACTCTAAAAGTGATTTTCCACCAAGGATTCCACAACCCTAGTTATAGGTTTTTTTAGCCACTCATGGTAATGTAAGAGATGAAGAAATATAATTCATAATATTAAGTGAACCTTACAAAGAAAAATTTAGTTCTCTAATAGTTGACAAAAACTAAGAAGATATGTTTTTCACCCTAAGAAAGTCGATTCTCCAGAAAAAATATGTTATAAAATATTCGAAGTATGGAAGATGCCTATTCTAAATCCTGGACTAGGTATTTATAGCTTCAATAATGTGGGAATTTAAAATTCAAATCTAGGAGTCCGCTTTACTCTTGATGGATTATCTAGCGGTTCGCCAACGAGGTGATGGTTCATCGCTTGAACTGTCACTTGATTCTACTTAAGCTCACATTTTGTTTAAGCTTGGCGGGTTGGGTGACAATTCGCTGAGGCCCTGACGGGTCAGCTAAGTTGTTACCTGACTTTAAATTATAGCTCTTTTTCTTTAGTCAATGATACATAGGGTGAAGGTTCACTGAGGCCCATACGTCCTATCAGTTGAGCCTTCACCTGGCTGTACTTTTACTTTGATTTAGGATTGCTTGAGGGATGGTGTGGCAGCTCTCTAGTACTATGACGGTTCGTTAGAGAAACGGTCACCCCATTTTTAGCACAATATTTCCTCTTTAAAGTCGTTGGACTTATTTCCTAAAAATTAATACAAAAAAAAATTAAAAATTCCAATAGTTGCATGAAAACTCAAAATTATCATTAGTTAAAAGTGCAAAATATGGTGTTGTTAGCCTGCACATCAGGATCCATGGTGAATTAACATCTATAGGATTGTTTGATGGTATAAATTCAAATAGTTCTTATGTATGTATTGTGAATATTTCATTTTAAATGACTTCTAATAGATACCAAAATTAGAATAAGTCGGACGGTTAACTGGCTTGAGAAAAAGGTTAAAACTAGCAAAAGATTTGAGAATAAGGATTCATAACGTTCAAGTTTAATTTGGTGGGTAATGCTGTATTAATATTAGCCAACTTAGGTTAATAATTAGTTTTGTATCTCATCACTTGTATTTTGAGAGAATTCAAATGAAACTCATCTAAAGAGGTTGAGAAATATTTAGATGTAGTGAAAGAATCAATAGTTGTGCACCCTTCACACTAAAAGAATTTACTATTGTTAGTGACTCGAAGGTTCTATGAAATCACAGTGATCGTAAACCTAGTTCATTCTATTACTTGAGTAAAATCTCTTAAATTCTAACATTTTTCATTTAACACAATTGCAAACTAGCAACGAACATTGTTAACAAACCCCCTTAAAGGAAATAACTAACTAGAAGTCCATTTACCAGCATAAAACTTAGTTCACACCTTATTCCTTGTGGGATTTGATACCAACAGAGTTGGGTTATTGTCATAACCTAAACCTAGGCCTAGCCGTGATAGGTATCTCAAACCCACCAAGGGTCGGAGACCACCCCTTTAACCTTACCTTAAGAGCACATAAATATAAACAATGAAAGTCAACCAAAATAGCAATGAGAAGGATAGATAGATCAAATGAAAATTCTAAGAATTCAAATAAACAACCAACCCATATTTTTTCATAAAAGCCTCTAAAACTAGAAATACCGACTAAGTCAGGACATGCCCCGGACTATGGCCAAAAAGAATACAAAATGGAATACTAAGACAATACTAAAAATAGTAAAATGACCAGATCTTCTAAAAGATGGAGGCTCACCACTTCACAGTAGATCAACAGGAATACCGGATCACCTAATACTGCATAGGATCAACAGAAACACCTTTGGACCCTACATCATAAAATGATGCAGTGTCTAGGGATGGTCAGTGGACGAGCACTAGCATGTAACTCAAGGGATAGAGATAAACTAATGGAATTACCAAAATTCAATCATAAACCATATGCAACACTTTCATATACATATATATAGGATTTTGGGATAGGGACAAGGGCCATAAACATGAGAGTTTAAAATATTAACTTGAACTATGTAGCTCACTCTGTCCTAAAGGTACCCATGAGCTATATGGGTCCATCTCCCCCTGCTGGAAGGGCCCTAGTGCATGTTAGCCATATGAACCGAGGAAAAATCGAGGAAAGAATAAGGAATCCAAGGCTATATCCCTCCCAAAATATATATAATGTATGCACCAAGCACACGGTCGCAAGGACCCCCAACGCCAGCAAATTTGGTTTCCAGTGTTGATCCCCTCGGGACCTACACCTTCATGGTAAGCTACACAATTCCCTCTAAGCCCAAAATAAAACACTTTTCACATAAACCAATTACTAACCCAGGAGTTATTTACTAAGGCATTTACCAATTTGGTATCGTCATACTAATAAGCTTGCAAGCTAATTCAATTATGTCAAACCCATCCATATAGCCAAACTGACTCCCAAGTTCCACATAAAATCCAAGCTATTGCCACTAAGGCCATCCAAAAATAATATTGTCCATTTATCCAAACCATTTAAATAATGCATCAATTCAGTCCCCAAAACCATCAATTAAGGAATGACTAATCCATTTAAAATATGGGAAAAGTAATTCAAGTAATAACAATCAAAATCCCTCAACTCAATTTCAATCCCATCAATTAAAACACATGAATATTGATTAAATAGATGTCATAATGTAAAAATACTAGTTAGAGATGAGCGACATGCCTGAAATATAGAACAACATGAAGAGAATTGGAGTTTGGAGCTTAGATGGAGAATACTCCTCAAAACCCTTGGGCTTTCTTGGGTTGGGAGTAAAAAAGAGAAAAGTAATGTTTTTGATCTTGAAAACTAAAGGAAAAGAGTCACCCAAGTGTTTATAAGTCGTTTAAGGGGTATAAATACTAAAATCCCCTCACCCCAAACTAAAAAAAATGAATGGGGGAAAATTAACATAGCGGTGTAGTGCTCACTTATCGCGGATGTTAGCATCCATGCCACGCCCTTATCGTGGATGTTAGCCTCTGTGGCATGCCCTTATAATAGAGGTTTGTACCTCGGGTCTCAAAATGACCCCGAACCTCTTTCAAAAATTCCAAAACAACTTTTTAACATCCCTAATCATGATTCAAGTCAAAAATTAACATTACATACATGGAATGGTTAAAAATAAAATAGTTGAAATTTTATGGGGTCTCATATTATCCCCCCCCCCCCACACCAGGATTATTCATCCCCTAATGAGAATTTAGGACGCTTTTAGCATGATAATAAAAAGAACGCAATAGAATCCAAGGAAAACATCGAAGTGCAGCAAAAGGAAAACAAACTCATACCTTAAGTACTTTCATCAGATAAGGGGAATAAGAATGGGTACTTGGCTTTTATATCTTCTTCAGCTTCTCATGTAGCTTCTTCCACCTTTTGATTCCTCCAAAGAACCTTCACTGAAGTTATTGATGTTGCCTAAAAATACACTCCCAATAGAAGTATGTGTGGCCGATTGCTAATATAACAACCCAACTAGTTTAGGGTAGATCCCATAGGGAAAACATGATACCTTCTTGACTTGATGTAATCCACAAGCAGTACAGGAAAGTAAATGGGGGATTTTAGAATCAATTACAAATAGTAACCGAATCTTCAGTGCTTTTGAGTTATAGATAATAGAAGATGAACGCTTTTGAGTTATAGATAATAGAAGATGAACACTAGGCTTATGTTCCCCCTGGCTTCTTAACTCCGTAGATTACTTGTGTTCAACCCAACTATTCTATTGTTCTACATGCAAATTTTACAAGATGTGTATTATCAGCCATTGATTAGATCTGAAGATAAATCTCACCCTTGACTAGTTAGGTCTCAGGGTGTTTCCTTGTTTCTCCTCGCTACGACTTCAGTTCATTATCACTGATTAGGATCAAGTGATTAGATGAGACGCGGGGACTAACTGGTGGAGGTGAAATCCCAAATCACTTTCTTAATCTTCTTTTCTCATTCACAAACTCCTTGTTAGGGATGGACGCGAATACAGGCTATCTTAAGCTCCTGTAGCTGCTATGTGATTAATTATTGTGAAGAAGATTAAGATACATGCATAAACCCTAGAATAGATAACAATCACACTTCCTCTACTTAGTTAATCCGCCAGGGTTCCGACAACCCTAGTCAAGGAGATTAACCGCTTATGTTTGTGAAAGAAATCATGATTACCAATGAAGAACACATATAATTACTTGCACAAGAATAAAATGAATAAACTTTAAAGTCTTAAATAGAATAAAAACTCAAAATCTCAAGAATAATTGTAGAAGTATTGTAAAGTATTGTAATATTGTGTAAGAGTATGTAACATAATAAAAGTGAAACCCTAGGGTATTTATAGTATCTCAAAATAACATATAAATCCTAAAAAAATGGGAAAGGTAAAGTTATATCGGCACATGGTACGACTCGGTCTTTTACTCGTACCATCATTATACGAGTGGAACACTTTCCTATCGTATCTGTTCCAGTATCTGTTCTCCTAAGGCTTCAACTTTTTGTTCAGTATACGACTTTGCTGATGAGTCATAACTAAGCAAACGACTTGTGTCCTTCACTCGTATCTACCTGGAACTTCCGTATTTCCAAGCATTGAATACTGGTTTATGTACAACTTTTCTATATGAGTCGTACTTAGATTTTTGACTCGTATACTTCTAAGACTTTGACTTTAGATGGTATCTTAGATTCTGTTATACTTATGACTTTTTCATACAACTCATGCCTTATTTACGACTAAACACTTCGAACGTATCTTGTCCACACATGGCTTCTCAGGTTGGCTTTAGGTTCTGTTGAGTGTATGATTCAGCATACGAGTTATATCGAGTGTTGACAACTCTAGAGTTGACTCATATATTAATCAGATTTGTTCTTTCTGGGTCTTTATATTCCTTTTTCATTCCAACACTACAATAGACCTGTTTTACCTGCAATTTACACCAAAGTGCGTCATATCTAACAAAATATCCTAAGTTTATGCATAATAAGGTTTTAAGCATCGAAAGTGTCGTGTTTTCATGACACATCAATGCCCTCAACTTAGACCTTTGCATGTCCACATGCAAATAAAACCAAAAACTTTTATCTAACATAGAGATGATGCTTAAGAAGAAAGATCTTAAGAAACCTATGACAGTGATTTTGAACTTGATTTCAATCTTGTTATTCCCCTCCTACTTTCAACTTTCAAAGACTCAAACAGCATATAACGATTTAGCACATGTATAAACACGAGAAAATTTGATGATCGTATTACATTAAAAATACACAATTGGGCATAGACACAAATTACATTCACCAAACAATGGGTAGTCTTAAACCACTGGCTCCCGTGACCATCTCACAGACTCGTGTCTCCTGATCCCACTAATCTTGTATGCTTTCAGCCCTAGCCTTCTTTTCAGCTTCCTATTTTTCTTTTCTCTTTCTCTTTCTCTTTCTCTCTTTTCTTTCCTCTTTCATCTCGTCAACTGGTACATGTACCAGGTTTGAGGTCAACCAAATATTTGGCACATAAACTGTAGGAATCAATGTCTCAACTACAGGCTTCAAAACAACCGGTCTATCATATAACTTTGTGATCATCCTCTTAATTTCTGCAACCTTAAACCTAATCTCAGCAATATCAAGCATTTTCCCAACACTCAACTATTGAGTAGTCCTCGACTCAAATGCATCCAGCCTCTCTTGGACTCATCTGTCTTGGCTCACAAACTATGAGTAGATCCAGGGCTTTATTCCTTCTTCTATATGTTTGACCTTAGCATCAATTGTGGCTAGTCTGTTCATTACATCAGTCCATAGTGTCTGTGAAATCATCTTAATACCAGAAGGAATACCTCGTGTCCTGGGTGGCACAGACTATACTGGTGGTGGGGCACTAGAATACACCACTGTATCTGACTGTGAAGTCTCCGTCTGTCCACTTGTATCAGTGGTATCATCCTACCCACCATACAAGAACATACCTTCAAAAATATTTACAGTCTGCCGAGCTAAAGGGTTGGATGCATCTCTAATCAAGCCCAAATCCATAGTGTTCATGGCCTCTGGCATCTCATCAATCCCTAGGAGCACTTGTACTCTCACAGCCAGACAGATCTATGTAGTCATACAATGGTAAGATAGTGATGCCTTCTTACCCCTAACCACATGATCCCTCATCTCTTGGGATAAAAACTCTTCTACATTAAACTCATAGCCGGCTAACATAGCTACCCATACCAGTCTCAGTACATTATTTTCAATAGTTGGGCACAGATGGTGTCAGGGCGATGTTGATACCAAATGGTATCTACAAGAGCACAAATAGTCCACAAACTCACAAAAATAGTCCACACGTATAAGATATCAAATGGAAACAACAAACACACAAACTTAAAAGATAAGAAGATAGATAACTTGACACAAAGAGAATATAAAATGTAGCAACTAAAGAGTGTATCAAACTCTAAAATCTCTACAAATCACATTAACAAGAACCAATTTCCTACAGGAACACAAGAGGAACTCGGTTCACTCAAGCACTCTCGTTTCTAGCCATTTCACAACACAAGTAGAACCTTTCACTTGTGAAGCTTAAAATATTTGGTGGTATACTCTCTTCTTGAGAGGAAATATGGTGTTAAATGTTACAAAGTGATTTTAAAATGAGCTACCTAATAAAATAAAACTAAGCGGTTCCTGCTTATAGTCTATTACAAAAGAGATGGGAAATGACACATTTACCCTTAATGAAGGGGATGGGTTTGGAGTGTATAAATGGGACTGACTTGTAGTGTTTTTAAGGAACCTTCACACTTTAATACGTACACTCCCTTGGATGAACTTAAGACATTCTCATCTGCGTCCATTTTCATAAATGCGCCTTGTAGTCTTTATAGTTCCCGAGCCTGGACAAGGCTTTAAAAAAGGCTTCAAAAGGTCTTCAATTCCTTTGCAAATCCAAAACGTGGACCTTCAATAAAAACTTGTAATTCTTGTGCTCCTCATGCTTGTATCAGCTTGGACAAGGCTTTAAAAAAGGCTCCAAAGGTCTTCAATTCCTTTGCAAATCCGAAACATGGACCTTCAATAAAAACTTGTAATCCTTGTGCTCCTCATGCTTGTATCATCCTCTCCACCTTGAAAGGAATTTGTCCTTAAATTCGCACCTTGCACAACCAAAGAGAGGGATAACAAGCATACAATCCTCTTGATAGGAGGGTTAGTATTAGTACCACAAGTTATATAGACATGCCAAGGGGGTACACTTTTGGAATACAACCAACAATCCTTTATTATGATCATGAAACACGTACCACAAGCATCACAAAGGACATGACTAAGATAAACATCAAGAAAAGAGCATTACAATCCGAAACTATCACATATGTCATCAAGCCAAAGTTGTTCACATTTGGAATATACCCATTGGTCCTTTGTGTGTGACATGAAAAGCTTAGCATGAATGGCACAAAGGAAGTGGCTTTGGAAAATTTCAAGAGATAAGGAAACTACAATGGTCTTAATGGCTTTACTATACCCAAAAGGTAATACTACCTTCATCTTAGGAACCATAAGGTACATTTGTTTCATTACCTCTACAAAGGACCTCATCAAATATAGTGCCACAATTGATCTTAAGATCCAGCTCAACCATATATCACCATCATGCAAATAAGAAAACCAGCCACCAAACTTCCTACCACTACACAATACAAATTCGAAATTAACATGGTTATCATCATAGGTAAAGAGGTAGTGTAGAGAGAAATCAAGTGTGAAGACATCTTGCCGAGGGGGTACACTTTTAAAATTCAACCAGAAATCCTTTATTTTTACCATGAAACACGTATTTTGAAAATTACAAAGGATAGGGATAAGATAATCATCAAGGAAAGATAACCATAAGCTGAGGCAACCCTTTTTCCAATCCACTAGTGTTCCGGGATCAAGGGATGGTGTAACCAAGGGTAAAAGCCAAGATTAACCAATCCTTTTACTAGGATATCATCCAAGACTAAAGATTTGTGTCCTAAAAGTCTTCTCTTAAGAGAAAGCACATCTTTGCATCACACAAGCTCAAAGGCATTGCCTCTACTCCTAGTACTTGCCATACACCGGTGTATGCCAAATCAAGAACAGAAAATAAAAACCTGCGAACTTCACTAATTCAATTCACTACTCAAACTGTCGTCCGCAAAAATGGCGCCAAAATTTGGTGTCTCCTAAAAGTACACTTCCAATAGAAGTATGTGCGCTCAATTATAAATATAATAACCCAACTAGGTTGGGGTCGATACCATAGGGAAACCGTGAATATTTGCTTGACTTGATGTAATCCATGAGTAGTATAGGAAAGTAAATGGGGAGATTTTAGAATCAATCGTAAGTAGTAACTGAATCTTAAGTGCTTTTGAGTAGTAGACAATAGAAAATGAATACTAGGCTTATGTTCCCCTGACTTCTTAACTTCGTAGATTTCTCATTTTCAATCCAACCATTCAGTTGTTCTATATGCAAAGTCTACATGATATGTATTATCAATCATCGATTAAATATTAGGATAAATTTCACCTTTTACTGGTTAGGTCTCAAGGCATCTCCTTATTTATCCTTGCTACGATTTTAGTTCACTATCGCTGGTTAGGATCAAGTTATTAGATAAGATGCGGGGACTAATAGGTGGAGGTGAAATCCCAAATCACTGTCTTAATCTTCTTTTCCCAATCACAAACTTCTTGTTAGGGATGGACGCGAATACAGGCTATCTCATGCTCCCGCTGCTGCTATGAGATTATTATTGGAAAGAAGATTAAGATACATGCATAAAACATAGAAAAATGAATATCACACTTCTCTACATAGCTAATCCACCAAGGTTCCTACAACCCTAGTCAAGGAGATTAGCCGCTCATGTTTGTGAAAGAAACCATGGTCTTGAATTGAATAAAAACCCAAAATCTTAAGAATAATTGTAGAAGTATAGTAAAGTATTGTAATAATGTGTAAGAGTGTGTAACCTAATGAAAGATAAACCCTGGGGTATTTATAGTATCTCAAAAAAATGTAAAAATCCTAACAAAAAAGAGAAAGGTAAGGTTATGTGGGCATGTAGTACGACTCGGTCTTCTACTCGTATCGGTATTATACGAGTCGTACCCTGCCCTCTTGTATCCATTCCAATGTCTATTCTCCCAAGGCTTCAACTTGTTGTTTAGCATACGACTTTTGCTTATGAGTCATAACTGAGCATATGACTCGTGTCCTTCACTCGCATCCACCTGGGACTTTTGTCTTTCCAAGTAATAAATACTGGTTGTGTACGACTTCCCTATATGAGTCATACTCAGACTTTCGACTCGTATGCATCTGAGATTTTGACTTTGGCTGGTATCTTAGATTTTGTTATGCTTATGACTTCTTCATATGACTCGTATCCTTGTTTACAAATTGGACACTTCGGTCGTATTGATGTGCTAGCATTGTGCTAGCATATTTAAGGCTTTTAACTAGAAATAATTATAAGTTTTTAAGTAACTATTACTATTTTTTATTACATTTCTTATGATATTGTAGGGTAGTCAAGATGCATGTAAGCCTATGATAACCACATCAAGAAGGATGATTTTTGATTGAAGTAGATGTGAAGACTGTAGCTGACGACTTGTCTGATAAGTCGTCAACTATGTGACAAGATGTCGTAGAGGGCATCAGCTATAGGCAGTGTACAAGGATTTGAAAAAAATGTTGATGAATTTTCTGATAAGTTGTCAACTATCTGATAAGCTGTTAACTGAGGCCATCAGTTGTAAATAGAGAGCAAGGATTTAGAAGAGTTGTTGATGAATTATCTGATAGGTTGTCAACTTTTTGGTAAGCCGTAGAATTGGTCATCAGCTATGGGGCAAAAACCTAAAATTTGAAATTCAAATCTGGAAAGATCTTGAGTATTTATAGAGAAATCTTAGGTTTTCATGGGCATATTAAACTTATTCACAAGAACAGTTTTTATATTTTGGTTTTTCTAAAGTTTGATTTCGAATTGTCTTTGAATTATTATTGTGGTTTTGGGATTCTCGGTTGAACTTGAAGGAATAACAATCTTTAATTTTCATATTTTGTAAGTTAACTAATTTTGAATTATGGATCTAATATATGTTATTTCTTTCTATCTCATGGGGAACTAAATCCCATAACCGGAGTTGTGGAATTTATGAGTGTTGTATGATTAATTCTATAGTTGTCTAAGATTTGAATGACTGTAGGAACAACAACAACAACAACAATAACAAACCCAATGTATTACCACATAGTGAGGTCTGGGGAGGGTAAGATATACGCAGTCCATACCTCTACCTCTAAAGAAGTAGAAAGGTTGTTTCCGATAGACCCTCGGCTTGAGACACGGAATACTACACAAATTTGAATGACTGTAGGAACTTATTGATAATTCTTTTATAATGAATTTTATCTGTTGGTTGCAAACAATAGATTAAGCCTTGCATTGGTTTGCTTGAACTAAGAAATCAATTAAAGGAAGGGAATTATCAATTGGGATTTGGAAATGTTAAATTTTCACCTAATGATTAATGTTGTAACAAGATTAATCAACTCAAGTTAACATCAGTTTACACCTAAATATTTCCTAAGTTTAAGAGAATTAGGTAATCAGGCATCTAAATAGGTCGAAAGATATTTAGATCAATCATCGATAGTGATAATCTGTTCTTTTCTGCATGTCATGAGAATCTTTTGTTGCAACTATTGTTCAACATATAGCAACATTCATAATGAACACAACTCTAGTTTTACCTCATCATTAATTTGAAATATTGAAATGTTGACTTTGGGTTACTAAAATAAAGTGAACAGTTACATTTGTTTGAAATCTAAAAACCCCCATTTACAGGAAATTATTGGATATTAGTCGATTAAAGCATAAATAGTCTTGATTTACACCATATTCCCTGTGGGATTTGACCCCAACCTAGTTGGTTTATATATTTGACAATGACCACTTGATCTCTTATAAGATATGTGTAATTTGGGTATATCAAATTTTGGTGCCGTTGCCGGGGAATACGGTTGTCAAATTAGCATATCTATGTTAATTGACTGTTAGTTAAGTTTCCTAATTTTACTTTTATTTGTTTTTTTTAATCATTACAGTTCCTTGTTGTATATACCCCGAACCAAAATGTAAGGAGAGCCATTATTACCTTTTAATTTAGAACCTCATCTTATTGGGATAATGGCTGAACAACAAAAAGTTGAAAGATGAGCTGCTTTGGCTAATGCACAACTCAATCAGCAAAATACTGATAACCCAGGTCAGTGGCTAATGCAGATGATGATGACCTACAGGATGATGATCTGAACAATCCTACAAATATGAAGTGTGCTGAGAATGTAGCAGCACCAGAGAATCGAAATCAGCCAGTTAGAGAGAGAGCAAATCGCCAACCTGCTATGCAGTTTGCATTTGATGATGAGGATGATACTGATTTGTTTGAAGCTGGTGCTACATGAGCAATTATTCCACCACCATTAGCACCAGGTATGAAGTTCAACATCACCAGTACTATGATACAACTATTAAACCTCAAATGGTTGTTTGGTGGATTTCCAAGGGATAACCCGAATATGTATTTGGTGAATTTTATCAACATCTGCAAATCTTTTGACAACCCTGGAGTTGGGAAAAATGCAATCCGTCTATGATTATTTCCATTGTCTCTGTCTGGGGAGGTAACACTGTGGTTAAATGAGTTAGCTCTCAATTCAATAACAAACTGGAGGCAATTAAAGAAGCTTTCCTAGAAAGGTTTTTCCTACCTTCCAGGATGTTACAGTTGAGGGAAGAGATTAGTAACTTTAGGAAATTACCAAATGAATCTCTTCATGATACATGGGTGACATTTAAGAAGTAGTTGACGCAGTGCCCTAATCACAAGATGACTAAGGAGCATGTGATGGAAACATTCTACAGGGCTTTAAATGCTATAACGAAGCCAACTGTGGACAATTTTGTAGGGGGTATTCTTAGACATTACCTTTACTGAGGCTGCAGAAATGTTGGAATGATTGACCAAGACAAGTAGAGTTTAGCATACAAGGATTCTGTGGTAGCAAGAAATACTGTGTCTAGTGGGATAATAGCTGAACAACATAGGAAAGAAGAGGAACGTGACCAGGATATGGAACATATGAAGACCCAGATGGATTTACTCATAAAGCATTTACTAATCGGGAAGACAGGAAAGGTGAAATTTATTGGGTCTCAAAGTAGGAAACTTGAATCAGATTCTGAGGAAGACGCGAACTACTTAAATAAATAGGGGGTTTTGAGGAAATAGCCAAGGGAATCAAGGTCCGAATTATTATGAAAAAGCTAGTTATAGAGACCATTATCAAGGTGGTTGGAAAAATAAGAATAACAGGAGTGGATTGTATGTACCTCCTAGAAATCATGATAATTCAGTTACTAGTTCTGGTAAGATGTTAATGGAGGATATGATGGCCAAGTTGTTGAAAGGGGTGGAGTTAACTAACGCTGGAGTGAAAGAAATAAAGATTGACTTATCATCCATGAGTTAGTTGGTTGACTTACATTTAACTTCAATTAAGCAACTGGAGCAGCAGATGAATCAGTTGTCTGTGGCTTTTAACCAGAGAATGAGTGAAACATTGCCAAGTGACACGGTGCAAAATTCATGGAATGATAATTCTTGCACGGCTATTACCAATATGGTAAAGTGTTACCTGGCCCATCTATAGGCAAACCTGTTGTGAACGATGTGGTAGAGTTAGATGCAAAAGTAGAAAAAGAACATCTAGTGGAGTCTGAGGAGCTGGAGATTGATATGGTTCTATCTAACCAGAAGCAGGTTGAAGAGTTAGAGAAAGGCAAGGGGGAGAAAGGGGAGACAGTAGTTAACAAAATGATAAAAATACCTTCTTCATTCCCTTATAGATTACAAAGAAATCAAATGACATAAAATTTAGTAAGTTCATGGCATTGCTAAAGCAATTGACTGTAAATGTTCCTTTGGTAGAGTCGCTAGAACAAATGTCGGGCTATGCTAAGTTTATGAAAGATCTTGTAATTATGAAGTGGACTGTGAGCTATGAGCTAGTGGATAATCTTCACCATTGTAGTTCTATAGACACAAGATCTTTGGTGCCAAAGAAAGCCGATTCGGGAGCATTCATTATCCCATGTACTATTGGATCACTTAATTTTGCAAAGGACCTTTGTGATCTGGGGGCAAGTATTTATTTAATGACACTGGTGGTGTTCAAAAAGATGGGGTTGGGGAATCCTACACCCACCAACATATGACTTTTGATGGTGGATAGATCTGTGAAAAGGCCAGTTGGGATTCTTTATGATGTGCTCGTGAAAGTGGCTAGTTTTATCTTCCCAGCAAACTTTGTAATCTTATATTATGAGGTGGATTTCAAGGTACCCATCATCTTGGTTAGACTATTCTAAGCTACTGAGAGTGTTTTGATTGATTTGCAAACAAATGAGTTAAAATTTAGGCTTAGTGATGAAGTGGTCAGTTTTGATGTTTGCCAACCGATAAAGCAACAAAGGGAGATGAGTGTGTTCTTAATAGTTGATGTATACTTTGAAGATGCGCAAGAGGTACTAGTTGAGGAATGTTTTGCTATGGAGACATTGGTCGCGGTATTGATAAAGTTCAATAGTGAGGGGATCGAAGAATATGATGAAACTGTATGTGCACTGATAAGAATGGGGTCATACTCTTATGCCCCTAAGAAGCCAGATTTGGACCTTAAAAATTATCCAACACCACTGGCCAAACCTTCTATTGAGGAGCCACCGATATTGGAACTGAAGGAGCTACCAGGCTATTTGTGGTATATGTTTCTGGGCAGTGGAAACACCTTACCAGTTATTATTGCAGTAGACTTGGCAGAGCAACAGGTTGAGGCCCTTATTTCTGTGCTCAAAAGATATAAGAGGGCTATCGGATGGACGATTGCAGCTATTGTTGGTATTCCACCGGGTATCTATACACACAAAATCTAGCTAGAGAAAGAATGCACACCGACTATTGAACATCAGCGCAAACTAAACCCACCTATGCAAGAAGTGGTGAAAAAGAAGATTATAAAGTGGCTCGATGCAGTAGTGTACCCAATCTCCAACAGTAAGTGGGTGATTCCAGTGCAGTGTATGCCTAAGAAAGAAGGCATAACGGTGGTTTCTAATAAAAAGAACGAGTTGATTCCACTTAAGCCAGTGATGGGATGGAGAGTTTGAATGGACTACCGAAATCTGAACTCATGGACATTAAAAGATCACTTCCCAATGCCCTTCATAGATCAAATGCTTGATCTCTTGGTAGGAAGGGGTTGTTATTGCTTTTTGGATGGATATTAGGGATACGACCAGATTTCTATTGCCCCGAAAGATCAGGAGAAAACAATATTTACATGCCCATATGGAACGTTTACGTTCAAGTATATGTCGTTCGGTTGATGTAATGCATCAGCCACATTCCAAAGGTGCATGATGTCGATTTTCTCTTACATGGTGGAAGACACTTTAGAAGTGTTCATGGATGATTTCTCTATATTGGGTGATTCAGTTGAGTTATGTTTGGTAAATTTGAGTAGAGCACAAAATAGATGTGGAGAATTCAATCTCGTGTTGAACTGGGAGAAATGCCACTTCATGGTGAAGGAAGGCACTATGCTTGGACATCAAATTTCAGCAAAAGGAATTGAGGTTGATTAGGCTAAGGTAGAAGCGATTGAGAAACTACCCCCTCTTATCTCAGTAAAGAGAGTCCATAGTTTTCTAGGTCATGCTGGATTCTACCATTGGTTCATTAAAGACTTCTCCAAGATTGCAAACCCACTTTTCAAACTATTGGAGAAGGAGACCAAATTTGTGCTCAATGATGATTGTATAAGGGCATTCCAATGCTTAAGGAGAAGCTGGTTGTTGCCCTGATTATTGTTGATCCATATTGGTCTAGGCCATTCGAAATAATGAGCGATGCAAGTGGAGTAGCACTTGGATCTGTACTTAACCAGAAGAAGGAGAAACTATTTTACCCCATTTATTACACAAGAAAGGCATTGAATGGGGCACAAAAAAATTATGTTGTCACTGAGTAGGAGCTTCTAGCTGTTGTTTATGCTTTTTAGAAGCTCCAGTCATACTTTTTGGGAACCAAGCTGGTGGTTCATACAGACCACTCTGCTTTGAGATATTTAATGGTGAAGAAGGACGCCAAACCAAGGCTAATTAGATGGGTATTGCTTCTGTAGGAATTTGAATTTGAGATCAAATATAGAAAAGGGTATGAAAACCAAGTTGCAGACCACCTATCTAGGCTAGAAGGAAATCAGCTTACTACAGAAAAGCTTGATATTAATGATGCTTTTTCGGATGAACAGAATCTAGTGTCTACACTTGAAATAGTGCCTTGGTATGCGGACTTCACCAACTTTGTGGTGAGTGATATTATCCCGAGAATCTTTCTTTCCATCAGAAAAAGAAATTTCTCCATGATGCCAAGAGATACTTCTGGGATGAGCCATACTTATTCAGGGGTTGTGCTGACAATATTATCAAAAAGTGCATCCCATAAGTTGATATGTTAAGTATTCAGGAGGCCTGCCATACATCTCCAGTTGGGGGATATCATGCAGGCAATCATACGGCGAGAAAAGTGTTGCAAAGTGGCTACTATTAAGGATGCTTACGAGTTTGTAAAGAGTTGTGATCAGTTCCAAAGACAAGGTTCGATCTCAAAGCATCATGAAATGCATATGGCAAAGATGATGGAGGTTGAACTATTTGACGTCTGGGGTATCGATTTCATGGGGCCGTTCGTGAGTTTCTATGGGCTGAAGTATATCTTAGTAGCTATGGACTATGTATCTAAATGGGTTGAGGTTATTGCTTTGGCCAACAATGAAGGTAAAAGAGTGGTGGCATTCCTTAAGAAGAATACCTTCTCCCATTTTGGGATACCATATACAATCATAAGCAATGGGGGATCCCAATTCTGCAACAAAATGTTTTGGGCTGCATTGTTGAAATATGGTGTAAAGCAGTATATGGTAGCCAATCCATACCATCCACAAACTAGTAGGCAAATTGAGGTCTTAAATCAGAAGATAAAAGCAATCTTGGCAAAGATGGTGAATGCAAGTAGAAAGCATTGGCCTCGAAAGCTGGATGATGCTTTGTGGGCATATCGGACGACTTTCAAGACATTTATTGGGATGTCACCATATCAGTTAGTCTATGGCAAAGCATGCCATCTTCCGGTTGAGCTGGAGAACAAGGTTTTGTGGGTTTTTAAATGACTGAACATGAACTGGAAGGAAGTAGCTAAGTTAAGATCGGGACAATTGAATGAGATGGATGAATTCCATCTTAGAGCTTATGAAAGAGCTGACTTGTATAAAGAATGGATACAAAATTACCATGATTGAAGAATTAAGAAGCGAGATTTACATGCTGGTGATTGGGTACTATTGTTTAACTCTCAACTTAACCTCTTTTCGAGCAAATTGAAATCAAGATGTCGGGGCCTTTCAAAGTGAGTCAAGTATTTCCATCGGGTGTGGTGGAACCTGAAAGTAAAGATGGGAGTCTATTTAAGGTTAACGGGAAAAGAATCAAGAATTATGTTGGCCTAATAGATGAAATGAATCTATTTTCTACAATTTATCTCGACGAAGTTTGAGTAGTTGAGACAACCAAGTCGTGCTGCGACAGTAAATCAGGCGCTATTGGGAGGCAACCCAACTTTTTATGTTATAAGTACTTTATTTGTTTTAAAGTTTTATTTTAAATAATAAGTTGTTCAGATGTTCAAGAATAAATTTAAGATTGATTTTGCTAATGGAATGGAATTGACGACAAAAATTGATAGGTTATCAACTTGTTGAAGACCTATCACCTACAGTCGTCAATTCAAAGCAAAGGGAAGTGCATCTACTGGATTGAGTTATGACCAAGCTAATAAGTTATCAAAAAGCTGATGATATATCACTTGAAGTCATCAAACTAAGCAAAAGTTTGGCACATTCTGGATATAGCTGACGATAGGCTGATAAGTTATCACCCAAGTGATGGGCCGTCATGCCTTGTCGTCAGCTGAGTCAAAATTCAACAACATTCTGTATTCGGGTGATGAGATGTGTGATGGTCTATCAAATAATTGATAAGTCGTCACCTGAATTTTAACCCCAGGTAAGTCATTTTGATCCGAATCCAAGGCTATGACCCGATCCAAACCCAAAACCCTTGACTTTTCAAATTCCTGATAATAATTTTCCCACTTCTATTTTTCGTATATTTTTATCATTATTAATCTTTATTAGACTTAAATAGTATTTATTAGTTTTTATTAGTGATTTTTTTCAGATAAAGTTAGAAAACAAAAATAGTGGCTACATCAATGCAACCGTTTCACATTTCCCATCTTTTTTCTTTTCAACTTCTAACATTCAATTTTTTCTTCATCTTCTCAAATGTAAAATAAGGGTTAAATTTTTTATTCTCCTTCGTGCAAACTCGTTGAACTTACAAAAAGCATAGAGTACAAAAGTTTGTATTTCTTAGAGCAAGTTGAAAACTCACAAGTTAGGAGTGTGTTGTCAAGTCGTCAAAGGTATGATCTGAAAGCTCTTGTCTTCTTTCTAGTCGAAGGTATTGGGAATTGCATGCAATTGAAATCATTGAAGATTTTAGAGTGTTCATAAATAAATTTAAGGAATACAAATTAATTGGGTCGTGCGAACAAACTTAACTTTGTACAACTAAAAAATGCTCATGACCAATTTTTTTTGTCAAGATATAAAATTCATCATTTTTGGGGAAAAATTTGAACTTTGATTGAGTGAAAAATCAATTACATCCACAATTTTCAAGCTTTATTGAATCAAATTAGGTGAAGTATCTTGTTTGAGAACTGATAATGAGGGTTAAAAAGTTGAACACTGGACATCAAGTTTGAATTAGCCTTTAATTCTTAGAGAAATGAGTTCATAAATATGGTTTGAATTGACTACTATGTAGATAAGTCGTCAAGCAAGTGATAAGTTGTCAACCAAGTCATCAATCAAAGTGTAACAAACTGAGGATTCTATTTTAAGCTAACAACATGGTTTGATAAGTCGTCACCTAAGTGACGACTTATCATACCAAGTCGCCACCTGAGTTAAAAACTTGTTGGATTCTATTTGGGCTGACAACATAGCTTGATAAGCCATCACTTAAGTGACAACTTATCAGATCAAGTCATCACCTGAGTTACAAAAAAAATTTTACATATAGTTTTATGCTGACGACATAGCTGATAAGTCGTCACTTAAGTGATGACTTATCAGACCAAGTCATCACTTGTTGCTCTGAAATGAGTTGATTCTATCTATGGCTAATGACATGGCTACTAATACATAACCTAGGTGATGACTTATCAACCAAGTCATCACACATATGTTTACCCATTGTGCTTGAACCCTTTTAAGAGTGATGCTGAAAATGATTGAATTTCTGTGCTTACTTATTCTTGGATATTAAATAATTCTTTTTCCCTTAATGCAGAATATAATCATGCCACCAAAAGGGAAGTCAAAGAAGGCAAGCAAGAAAGTAACTAAAGAAAGTTTGACTCAGAGACTGTTCAATGAGTCTGAAAGTAAACAAGAAAAGGCACAACATCAAAGATGTAGTACAAGGAGGAGTTTTCGGATAGCAGAACTACCTCCCCAGCTTGATAAGAAGGTGATTAAAGAAGTAAGCTCTGAAGAAGAAGACTCGTCTTCCTTTGAAAAGCCCTCTTCTGAGCAACCATCGTTTGAGAAACATTCTTCTGAACAACAAATGGAGGAAGACACTCAAACAAGGGGAGATGTTATAAAAAGGAAGAATTTGGGCATTCAAGATAGTGTACGGTGAAAATTTAAAGGAGCAAAGAAAATATACCATGGGGGGTTGATAGCAACATGAAGATGGAGCCTTAAGAGACCCATATGTGAAGAGATAGAAATCAGCACATCTGGGCTGAGCAGGTACCCACAACTAGAGAGAGCATTTAGAGTGTATGATCTAGCATGGAAAACAAAGGAAGGAGATGTATACTGCCCAACAGTGGTGAGGGAATTTTATGCTAACTACTAGGTTGCATTGTAGAATATATGCAAGAAGGAAGAGAAAGCTACAGAAAACCCAAACATAAATCAAATACCAGTAAGAGGTGTGATGGTGGACTTATTTGATTGAATAATTAATCGGTTTTTGCATGGTCCCAACTTTATTCCTTCGGTAACCTCACAGGAGTTCTATCACAGGATGACGGATAGGGCAAATGAATGCCCTTGTTTACAATAGGTTATGGCTGATGGGGAGCTTGAATGGTTACATCATCCAAGTAGGAGGATCTTTAAGGCATCAATGACTTAGGAGGCAAGATTTTGGTTGGGAGTGGTAAGGTAAAGACTGATCCCGATAGTAAGAGATAATACCATAGGTGAGGACAGAGCAGTTTTGGTAACTAGTCTATTGTCCAACCTCCCCTTGAACTTCAGGGAAAGCATTATTGATGAGATAAAGATTCAGGCAACACGACCTGATACAGCATACCCATTCCCCTGTCTAATTACAAAATTATGTGAAGCAGCCCCTGTACCAATTATCACAGGATTAGACAAAGAGGTCCATGCCAAGAAACTCATAATACTATCAGGTTTGACAAGATTGAGTCGATGTTGGTCCTAGAAAAAGAAGCAGATGTCGAGAGTGACACGATCAGATCAAAGGGAGTGTAGACATACTCCACTTCTATAGGTTCCACTCAAAATATGTATATTTCAGCACCAGAGTCAGCTCAGGCTACTTCCTTTGTAGGTGATACACCTGTTCCAGAATGAGAAGAAACTACAGTGGTTGCAGCACTGGTGTCCAAGTATGCCTTGACTCCTTAAAATTTTAAGAAGCCGGTAAAGCAGGGAAAAAAGTTTGAGGTTCAATTGAGGTTGTTTTCTAATCAGTTCAACACAATTGTTGACAAGAAAATCAAGAAAGCCATTGCACCTTTCTTAACTCTCTATGGACGTATTGATGAAATGGAATATTGAGTAAATGAGAGGTTGAAAGAAATATCGGTATTGGATCTTGCAATATTTGAAGTAGCCTTGAAAAAGGGTAGAGCAGACATCACAACTTTGCAAAGCCACCACCTTGTGATACTTTCAGAACCTGTTGAAGAACCTGAAGAGGAAGAACCACTGTTTGACATCACTAGGAAACCAATGGAGAAAAAGGACAAAGACAAAATAAAAAGGAGTGACAGTGATGAATAAAGAAGACTTGAGAAGAGAACAAAGAAGAAATAAGAAAAGAAAAAGGTGAAGGCAGCTTTGAGGGAGTCAAAATGAGCCTCAACTAGTAAACTTCCTGAGACTTTTGGTGAGTTCTTTACTCCACCAACCACAACTATAGATACATCAGCATACCCTGATACCACTGATAAAAATCCTTCTGCTGATGATACAGCAGCACGATTAGTTGTTCTTGATATAAGCGCTTAATGCGCAATAGGTATTTTCTCACCCTTTTTTTAGTTTGATATAATTATATTGAGGGAAATGCATGTTTTTATTTGTGTGGGATACTTGCAACCTTGAGGGTATATTATCTGTGTTCTATACCTTTGAGTGCTACCTAGAGAATCGATATGTTTAGTTTTGGTTGTTTGTTTCTGCTTGTTTGTAATTATGTGTTATGTATGCATGACGAGTAGCATTTGACTGAGTAGCAAGTGTTTAATGGTGATTTAAAAATTGTGAAAATGGCGTGCCTACCAAAATTTTGATGTTGAGATTGATTGCTAAGTGCATGGGAAACCATTTCTGTCTATGAAAGTATGAAAATATGTCATTCTTTTCTTGATCTTGAGTATTGATTGAGTACTTAGTGATTTCCACACAACTCCATACCATGAGAGAGTGATACTTTGCCATGAATTTGTTCTTATTATGGGCATGCATCTAGAACTTACCTAAAGCATTCTATTAGCATCTCAAGTAGTCAGCTGAGAAGTGATTGCAGGCCATTGTTTATTAGTGAATCATCCAACCAAGATAATCAACTCATAGGAACATATTCCATTTTGATCCCTTTTTGAGCCAATAAAATACTTTCTTTGTTTCAACAACTTGACAACCTTTAACCCTTGTTTTTGCCAGTTCTCTCTTTGGACATATTACACATCAATTCAGGCAAATTGCCTAACCTGAGGGTGGCTACACTAGAAGGGTTGATGAGGTGCAAAAACTATAGTAAAAATTGATATGAAAATTGTAAAAGTAGTATATAAAAATAATTATATAAATATGTATATATATATATAGTGAATAAATGATGCTAAGTGGGATTGCTGAGAATGCTATGAAAATTTAGTAAGGATTGAATGTGAAGAAGTAAGTGATTATAGCCAAGTGTGTAAGTGATACAAGAGATGCTAAGTCACTAATCCTATATCGACTTTCCCAACACTTAAACCTTTTATTTCAAGCTGAGAAAGCCCTATAGTGATCTTAGTCTGACTATTAGATGAACTGAACAGAATGGTGAAGGCAAGATAATGGCATTGTAGATGCACAATTTGAACCTTTGTTCTGAGAGTGAGCATTTTGATGTATGGTTCCTGTAAGTACAAAGAAATATGTGGAGTCGGAAACTTCTTTCTTTTATGTGAGGCCATGTGAATGGTTGTGGAACTTGCTAAATATTTGATTGAATACTCTAAGTTTAAGTAGTAGCTTGTGTGTTTGAACTTTAAAGATGATATGGAATCTTGGTGTTGCTTAGCAAAAAAAGATCACATTTTTATTCATGGGTACAAAGTAAAAGAACCAATACTACTCCTTACATTGATGCTCTTATTGTGTACATAATATTGTGTTAGTTACTTGAGGACAAGCAAGTGTTTTAAGTTAAGAGTGTTGATGTGCTAGAATTGTGCTAGCACATTTAAGGCTTTTAACTCAAAATAATTGTAAGTTGTTAAGTAACTATTATTTTTTTTATTATATTTCATGTGATATTGCAGGGAAGTTGAGATGCATGAAAACCTATGATAACTGCATCAAGAAGGATGATTTTTGATTGAAGTAGATGTGAATATTGTAGTTGACAACTTTTCTGATAAGCCATCAACTGTGTGATAAGTCATCAGTAGAGGGCTTCAGCTACAGGCAGTGTACAGAGATTGGAAAGAAATGTTGACGACTTGTCTGATAAGTCATCAACTATCTGATAAACTGTCAACTAAGGCTGTCAGTGGTAAGCAGTGAGCAAGGATTTGGAAAAGTTGTTAAGGACTTATCTAATAATTCTTCAACTATCTGATAAGCCATCAGAGTTGGCCGTCAGCTATGGGGCGGAAACTGGAATTTGAAATTCAAATCTGGAAAGATCTTGAGTATTTATAGAGAAATATTAGGTTTTCAACGGTATCTTGAACTTATTCACAAGAACAGTTTTTAGCTTTTGGTTTTTCTGAAGTTTGGTTTCGAATTGTCTTTGAATTATTATTATGGTATCCTTGGTTGAACTTGAAGGAAAAACAATATTCAATTTCTATCTTTTGTAAGTTAACTACTTTTAAATTATGGATCTAATGTATGTTATTTCTTCCTATCTCATGAGGAACTAAATCCTATAACTGGAGTTGTGGGATCTATGAGTGTTGCATGATGAATTCTATAGTTGGCTAAGATTTGAATGACTGTAGGAACTTCTTGATAATTATTTTATAATGAATTTTATCTATTGGTTGCAAACAATAGATTAAGCATTGCATAGGTTTGCTTGAACTAAGAAATCAATTAAAGGAAGGGAATTATCAACAGGGATCTGAAAACGTTAATTTTTATCTAATGATTAATACTATAACAGGAATAATCAACTCGAGTTAACATCAGTTTAAACCTAAAGATTTCCTAAGTTTAAGAGAATTAGGTAATCAAGCATCTAAATAGGTCGGAAGACATTTAGATCAATCATCGATAGTGATAATATGTTGTTTCCTACATGTCGTAAGATTCTTCTGCTGCAACTATTATTCAACATATAGCAACATTCATAGTGAACACAACTCTGGTTTTACCTCATCATTAATTTGAAATATTAAAACATTGACTTTGGGTTACTACAACAAAGTGAACAGTAACATTTTTTTGAAATCTAAAAACCCCCCCATTTATAGGAAACTATTAGCTATTAGTCGATTAAAGCACAAATAGTCTTGATTTACACCATATTCCCTGTGGGATTCGACCCCAACCTAGTTGGGTTATATATTTGACGACGACCGCTTACTCTCTCATAAAAGACGTGTAAATTGGGCGTACTTTTCCATACTCGGCTTCGCAGGTTGGATTTAGGTTCTGTTGAGTGTACGATTTAGCATACGAGTCATATCGAGTGCTGACTACTCTAGAGCCGACTCGTCTCTTGATCAGATTTGGTCCTTTCAGGTCTTTTTCTTCCTTTTTCATTCCAACACTCCAATAGACCTATTTTATCTGCAATATACACCATAGTGTATCATATCTACCAAAATATCCTAAGTTCATGCATAAATTCAAGATTTTAAGCATCGAAAGTGTCGTGTTTCCACGACACATTAGCTACGTCCTTTGTCCTTAATCTATGAAATTATCCATCCAATATCTACACCGTTACATCTTTATAATACAATGAATCATTAACACCAAAATCCTCAATAGACACTATCAAAGAAGAATCACCCATACTTTTTCATGATAGACACATAGAAAACAGGATGAATAGAAACTAAATTTGTTGGCAAATCTAACTCATAAGCGACACTCCCAGTTCTCTTTAAAATCTTATATGGACCAACATAACCAGTACTGAGCTTCCCGTTATTCCCAAATCTCATGACTCCTTTCATGGGAGAAACCTTCAAGAATACCGAATCATTTACTTCAAACTCCTACTCTCTTCGCCTCACATCCGCATAAGACATTTGACAACTCTAAGTAGTCTTAAGTCTTTCTCTAATTACTTTCACTTTCTACATGGCATGGTGAACCAAGTCAAGACCAAATAACCTGGTCTCATCAACCTCTAACCATCCAGTAGGAGACTTACACCTCCTACCATAAAGAGCCTCAAAATGAATTATTTGGATGCTACAATGATAATTGTTATTATACGTGAACCTAATAAGGGGAAAATGGTCCACCAAAGTACCCTTAAAATCAATCACATAGGCCCTTAGAATATCCTTAAAGGTTTGAATAGTATGCTCCGCTAGTCCATCCGTTTGAGGGTGGGAAGCGATGCTAAGGTTTACCTGACTACCCAAACCTTTTTGAAATGAATGCCAGAAATAAAAAGAAAATTACGTACCTTGGTCTGAAATGTTTGGACATTGGTACCCCATGCAACTTTAAAATCTCCTAAATGAATAACTTAGCGTAATTCTCTCCTGAGTAGTTAGTCCTCACAGGCAAGAAGTGAGCAGACTTAGTCATTCTATTCACAACATACTGATTCTAATACAGCAGACGACTCATAACAAAATCCATATTAATCACCTCCCACTTCCATATGGGCAGCTCTATCTCTTGAGATATGCCACCATGCCTCAAATGTTGAACCTTGACTTGCTAACTAACAATACACTTAGTAACAAAATTTACCATGTCTCTCTTCATATTATTCCACCAATACATTTCCTTCAAGTCATGATAAATTTTAGTTGAAACTGGATGAACTGTATATCTAGACTCATGAATCTCAGTCAAAATCCTTTCTAGTAGTCCATCAACATTAGGAAAACACAACCTTCTTAGATACCTCAAGATATCATCTCCCCCAATATCAAAATCCATAACCTTTTGCTGACCCACATCATCCTTAATCATCATAAGTTCAGATTCATAACCTATTTCTCCTTGACTTCAGTATATAGAGATGATTTAACCACTTCATGAACAATTACTCTTCTATCTTCAGAGTCTAAAAGACAAAATACTAAGATAGCCAACCTATGAATATCCTTCACCAACCCTCTTTTCCTTATCAACGTAAGATAGGCTCCCCATAGACAACCTGCTAAGAGCATCAGCAACCACATTAGATTTACCTAGATGGTAGTGCAAACTTATATCGTAATCCTTAAGTAGCTCAAGCCATCGCCTCTATATGAGATTCAATTCCTTCTGTGTAAGCACATATTGCAAGATCTTATGGTATGAATAAATATCCATATGTACCCCATACAAATAATGGCACCAAATCATAGAAGCAAAGACCATAGCCGGTAACTCTAGATCGTGAGTCGGATAATTTCTTTAATAAACCTTAAGCTGCCTGGAAGCATAAGCCATAACCTAACCATACTACATAAATAAACAATCCAGTCCCACAAGGGACGCATCACAATACATAAAAACCCCATCAATACCCTCGAGTAGGGTTAAAACTGGTATAGAAGTCAACTTATCCTTCAACTTCTCAAAAATACCTTCACAAGCATCAGACCATAAGAGCTTAACCTTTTTCTGAGTTAACTTCACCAGCAGAGCAGCAATAGATGAGAAACTCTCCACAAACCTTCTATAATAGCCTGTCAAACCCAAGAAGCTTCTAGTGTCGGTTAGAGCCATGGGTCTAGGCCACTTCTTAACTGCCTTAACTTTCTATGGCTCCACCTCAATCCCTTCACTAGAAATAACATGCCCGAGAATAGTTACAGCACTTAGCCAAAATTCATACTTAGAAAATTTTACATACAATTCCTGGTCCATAAGAGTCTGTAACACAATTCGAAGGTGATTGACATGATCTCCTCACTTTTAGAATACACCAAGATGTCATCAATAAAGACTATAACAAACAAATCCAGAAACGGCCTGAAAACCCAATTTATAATATCCATAAAAATAGCCAGAGCATTAGTCAATCCAAATGACACAACTAAAAACTCATAATGGTCATATAAGGTTTGGAAAGTAGTCTTGGGAATATAAACCTCCCTAATTTTCAATTGGTGATAGCCCGAATGAAGATCAATCTAAGAGAAACATCTAGCACCCTGAAGTTTATCGATAAGGTCATCAATCCTAGGAAGAGGGTACTTATTTTTATGGTCACCTTCTTCAACTGATGATAGTCTAAACAAATCCAAATAGACCCATCTGCCGCACGAAAAGCACAGTAGCACACTACACAGACATGTTAGGGAGAATGGACCCTTTATCAAAAAGATATTTCAATTGCTCCTTAAGATTCCTCAATTTAGCTGGAGCCATCCTATAAGGAGGAACAAAAATAGGACGGGTATCTGGTACAAGATCAATCCCAAAATCAATTTCCCTATTGATAGAAATTCCAGAAAGATCATTAAAAAAAACTTTAAGAAATTTATTAACCATGTGGACAGATTGTAAAGAGGGACTCTCAGAGTTAGAATAATAACCCAACTAGAAGGTATAGGCACCCTTTGGAAATCAATTTCAGAGCTCTAAGATATGAGATAAACCACTCTTTGGGTACTAAGGAACTCCCCTCCCATTCGATCACTGATTCATTAGGAAATTGGAAACTGACCTTTCAAGTCCTACAATCCAGATTATTATAGCACGAATAGAGCCAATCCATCCCCAACATTACATCAACATCCATCATATTAAGTTCTATCAAATCCACCAATGTCTTCCTATGAAAGATGGACACCATACAACCCCTATAGATTCTTTTATCAACAATTGACTCACCCATTAGAGTAGACACAGAAAAGGGATCAAAAATATTTTTAGGACCAAAAACCAAGTGTACAGCCACATAAGGAGTTACATAAGATAGGGTAGAACCCGGATCAAGAAAATAGTAAGCATTATGAAAGAAAATTGTAACATACCAGTAAAGACATCGAGAGATGCCTCAGATTCCTGATGAGTAGCAAGTGCATAGAGATGATTTTGGCTAATGTTGGTACCAGAAGTGGCACCCTTAGGTGTTAAAGCTAAAAAAAAAAGGCAGTGGAAACCCTAGATGAAGGACAATATCGTTGCATATGACCAAGCTAACCATAATTATAGCACTGATTCTCCCTTCCTTACAATATCCTCGGTGAAGTTCCCACAAAAATGGCAAAAAGGGTAAGGTGAGGCTGACTGAACTCCACTAGCCTGAGACTAAAGACCCTGTGTATTAGACCCACTGATAGCCTAAATATGACAATCACAAAAGGGCTTAGGATAAGGAGCACCAGCTATTGAATGAGAATTTCACCAATTCTTCTTCGTGGTCCATTACCTACCATCTCTTCCACTGTTCGGCTGATTTACACCCTGCTCTGAATATCTAAACTTTTAACTATCTTTCCCTCATATCTGCCCTACTTCTTTTTTTCATCCTCCACGTGCTATATATAAACTACCAATCAGGATATGTCCATATTATTATTCAACATAACAGCTTACACTCCAACACCAAATCATGGGATAACCCAAAAACAAACTTTCTTATTCAGGACCTTATATTAGACACCAATTCTGGAGAATAATGGGACAACTGATGGAATTTCAAAGCATACTCCTTAACACTCATCTTACCCTACTTCAAGTTCATAAACTCTTCAGCCTTAGGTTCCCTCAACTTCTAATAAAAGAAGTGATCAATAAAAGCACCTAAAAAGTCATCCCACATAGCTGGTTCAGCATCATTACCTCTTATCACATCCCACTCCTCATACCATTGGTAAGCCACATCTTTTAACTAATTGGCAGCAAACTCCACACCCTTTGAATCAGTAGTATGCATAACCCTGAAAATCTTCTCCATCTCACTAATGAACCCCTGAGGATATTCCTCAACCTTAGAGCATGTAAATTTTGGGGGATTCAACCTCATAAACTAGCCAACTCGAGTAACCTAAGATAAACAAATAACAGAACCAACAAGATCAGACCGACGAGACTATGGTGCAACTAGTTGAGCAAACAGATGAATAGACTAACAGAACTCCACATTAAACATATCTTCCTGGGCTCTTGGTCATGAGTATCACCAGCCCAGAAAGCCCAAGGAAAACTAATAAGGACCGATATAAACCCATGTGGAGCAGCACAATTAAGAGTAAGGAACCCACCGAGTTTGCACTCTATAAATAGGACAAGTTTCCTCCACATCTTCCTCAAGTGGGACAGAGTTTCTACAACCTTCATATCTTCGAGGAGGCATAATCTGAATTGCAAGTAAGCCAGGAGTTGGACGAGTTTCATATCACTAGACTCTATAACTCAAAAATAGAACACAAGAAAGGAAAACATTCCTAAATGCCTTCTAGTCTCCCTCTTATAAGTGTAGCGTGCTATATGCCTATAAAAGAGAATCTATTCAACATGGCTTTATGGACACCCAACGATCCTGAACCGTGCTCTGATACCAAGCTTGTCATAATCCAAACCCGAGCTTGGCTGTGATGGGTATCTCAAATCCACCAAGGGCCAGAGACCACCCCCTTAACCTTACCTCAAAATCACATAAATATAAACAGTGGAAGTCAACCAAAAGAGCAGTGAGAAGGATTGATAAGTCAAATGAACATTCTAAGAATTCAAATAAACAACTACCCACACTTGTTCACAAAAGCCTCTAAAATCAAAAATACTAACTAAACTGGGACATGCCCCCGACTATGACCAAAAAAATTCTAAAATAAAATACTGAGACAATACTAAAAATAGTGAAATAACCAGGGTTTTTGAAAGATAGAGGTTCACTACTTTACAGCAGATCCACAAGAATATAAAATTACCTAATGTTGTACAAGAGCAATAGAAAACCCTCGGACCCTACATTATGAAATGATGTAGCATCCAAAGACAGTCTGTGGGGCAAACACTAGTATATAACTCAAAGGATAGGGATAAAATAATGCAATTACCAAAATCCAGTCATAAACCATATGCACCACAATTATATATATATATATATATATAATGCCGGGATAGGGACAAGGACTATGAACATGAGAGTTTTAAGTATAAACCTAAACTATGTAGCTCGCTCCGTCCTAAAGGTACCCATGGGCTATATGGGTTCAGCTTCCCTTGCTGGAAGGGTCCTAGTACATGTTAATCGCACGAATTGAGGAAAACCCAATGAAAGGATAAGGACACAAAGGCTATAGCCCTCTCAAAATATATATAATGTGTGCACCAAGAACACGGTCACATGGATCCCCAACGTCGATAAACATGGTTTTAGTGTTAAACCCCCCGGGACTTACACCTTCACAGTGAGCTACACAATTCTCTTTAAGCCTAAATTAAAACACTTTGCACATAAACCAACCATTAACATAGGAGTCATTTATTAAGGCAATTACCAATTTGGTATCGTCATACCAATAAGTTTGCAAGTTAATTCAATTATGCCAAATCAGTCCATATAACCAAACTGACTCTCAAGTTCCACTTAAAATCCAAGTCATGGCCACTAAGGCCATCCAAAAATCATATTTGTTCATTTATCCATTAATGCAATGAAATAAGTTCAAAAGATAAGTTAAATCGTGCAAATATCCATATTCAAAATAAAGTTTACAAAGTAGGTTAAGGTTAATGTCATTATCAAGCTAAAATTTCATCAATTTGGGAAAACTCATGTCCCCCATTCTAACCATTTAAATAATTCACTAATTCAGTCCCAAAAAACATCAATTAAGGCATGAATAATCCATTTAAAACATGAAAAAAATCAATTCAAGTAATAACAATCAAAATCCCTCAACCTAATTTCAAACTCATTAATTAAAATACATGAATATTGATTAAATAGATGCCACAATGTAAAAATACTAGTTAGGTATGAGCAAAATGCCTGAATATAGAACAACTTAAAGAGAATTAGAAGTTTGGAGCTTAGATGATGAATCCTCTTCAAAACCCTTGAGCTTTCTTGGGTTGGGCGTAAAGAAGAGAAAATTAATATTTTTTATCTTGAAAACTAAAGTAAAAGGGCCACCCGAAGTGTTTATAAGTCATTTAAGGGGTAAAAAATACCAAAAGCCCCTCACCCAAAGCTGAAAAATAACAAATTGGGTGAAATTAAATAGTGGTATAGCACGCACCATGCCACGCCCTTATCACGGATGTCAGACTCTGTGGCACGCCTTTATCGTGGAGGCTTACTGCCTCGGGGGCCCAAAATAACCCCGAACACTTTCACAAAATCTCAAAATTTTCTCAAAACACCCTTTTAACATCCTTAATCATGATTCAATTCAAAAATTAACATTACGCACACAGAAGAGTTAAAAATAAAATCGTTAAAATTTTGTGGGATCTCACAGCTATATATTTAACAACGATTGCTTTATTCTTCTAAATGAGGTATAATTTAGGCGTATCAATTCTCTAGAGAAGATCAAACCCAGGGTTCCTATTCCAAGAGTTTCTCCATAAATCTTATTCTTTAAGGTATGTCGAACAACCCTATTCCAATTGAGTTTCGATATATAGTTTTTTACACCTATTTTGGGTACAAATTATGAACTAGGGTTGCAAGTGGTATTCTTGAAAAGTAAAATGTTTAAATCTTGTGAACGTTCTTTTTATAGGAATCCTCCTAGTCGATTATTTGAGTTGTAACTTGGGTCATTGTTTTAGTGTACAAATTATCACTTTTATAGCTTTATGTAAACCCATGATTTTGATGAATTCCTATTTTAGTATCACAAGTCTTTTAATTTATATGGAAGGATATATCTCAAATTTCCATGTTATTAAGAATTTTGATTGAATAATAATTCCTCAACTTTTAGCATCTTTAACAAATATTTAGAATCACTTTTAAAAACCCTTGTGAAGTAAGATCTTACTAGGAAGAAACATAATAGCTACTAGGAAGAAACATAATAGCTTTTGTAAAAACCATTATGATAATGTTAAGAGATGGCATGATTGGTTTGCAAGTCTTGGTATGACGATGTCAAGTTAATGGGTGCCCTTATGAAAGAATTATTTATGATGAATTGTTGAACCCTTATGAAAATGTAATAATATGGGTTTCAGAGAATTAGGCAGTTCACTAAGAAGGTGTAAATCCTCGTAATTCATCGCCTGAAAACTATATTTTTCCAACATAGGGGTGGTTCGCTCCTTAATTGGATGACTGTATGATTTTCCTCTGTGGGGGTGAATGATGGCCTATATGATGTTTATCCTAGTCCATGCGGCAAATATTGATTGGAGCTCTGCCGGTCGGGTTTTTATCATACCTAACATAGCCCGTGGTGCATATAATATTGGTAATACTGCCTAGTTCAGAATTAAATAATCTCTTATGGGTTTACTTTATTTGTATGACCCCAAACCAATCAGCTTTCGATTTCATTTTTATACATCTATTCTATGATGTCTCTTTTTATAGTTTTACAAATCAATATATTCCACATATTAATTATCTTGAATGTTACATCGTTCATGATGTAGGTTTCGAGGCATATTCTTATGGTTCAATGCAGTACTATGATCTTGCTCATGATAGTTTCATTTATTCGTGAGCCCTCCATTTTCTGGAAGGCATGTTTATTCGTAAGTTAGACTTTTTCTCAATTTTATGGTATATGCCAGGGCCATGCATGTCCCGACTTAGACATTTGTTCTTATGTTTAGGAGCTTCGTAGACCTATGTCGATGTTAATTAGATGTTTTCGGTACTCTCAGTTGATTTGGAGCTTTCTTTATAATGGGTTGATTATTTCGGACACTCTAATTGTGATTTGGCAAATGTTTCTTCAGCAACCTTAATTGAATGCTCATGATGAATGTTGAGAGATTCTCTCGACTTAATAGTTCCAAATGCCTGTTATGTCCAGGACCTAATCCTGAGTCATGACAAATTAATTCTACTTTAAATTAATCATTTATTTGCTTTTACAAGACTTTAAAATTAAAATTGTGTTTTTAAATTTGAATTTGCTTTTGAGATTACATCTTCAGATGAACTTGGTCCTTAATAAAATGATGTTTTACTTCTTTTTATGTTGTATTTGCAAATTCTAATATGAATATAATTTCAGTAATGAATTTACTGAATTCATTTTATGACCCGACTGAAAAAATCAAGTGCAAGTATAAGTTCTATTTAAGATGCGGTTTTGACATTTTCACTAGCAACGGTTTCAACATTTACATGAGGTCAGGGAATTATAAGCAAAGAAAATTAATACTAGCAACCGTTATAAGTTATAGTACGTAATCAACTCGATAACGTGCATGAGTAGAAGAGCAAGAAAGTTTGTTCTGCAATATTTAAACTCAAACAGTGACAAAACATTCTATAAAAATACAAAAACATGTGCTCATTCTTGCATGAGCACTAGAAGACTCTTGATTTGTCACTTTAGTGATTTTGTTCAACTTGTACGGTTAAAATTTTTATGCTTATATGTGTAAATTGTATCTTCTATTGTCTTAGAGCTATATATTTTTTTCAAAAAATTAATAAATTTATTTATGATCATGCGAAGCGCGAATATATAGATTCACTAATTATTTATGAGTTAGTGATTACTGATCAGCTTAATCTAATAGTACAACTTAAAATGGTAAAACTAATTCATTAAAATATAATATATTCAACTTTAGGCTAGTTAATGATTTACTTATTAATTAGTTTAATTTTAATTAACTAAATTTAGCTCATTTAAAAGCTGGTGGAATTTATTTCAAATTGATCCATATCAAATATTATATATAGAGAGAGAGATCATAATACTATTCTTTATAGATATGTAAACAAACAAGTACGAAAATTAAATTTAGAGGAGTCTAGCAAATTGGTTCTGGTGTATCGTTTCGTTCAAATAATTTTGAGTTTATTTATTATCTTGGCCGTTTTGATTCAAATTTAAATATTGGGAAAAAAATGTTTTAGCTCGTGTTAGGACCTTATGATTTTGATTCCTGTGATATTTAACTTCCCTCATTTAACCTTTTATTAATTAAAGTGAATAATTCTAATCCTCCAATTAATGATTTGTGATATTTAACTTCCCTCATTTAACCTTTTATTAATTAAAGTGAATAATTCTAATCCTCCAATTAACGATTAGCAATTTTAACAGATCTGTCAATACAGTCAAGGACATTTATGATATTACAATAACAAACACTTCTTTACGAATTAAAAAACCCCGAAACGAAACACTTTCATAGATCCTTTTGTTGCATCCTCCCCTCATTCATAACCATCTCAACCTTCTTCGTTCTTTCGCACTTCTTTTTTCTTGTCTTGAGAAAATAATTTAGCAACACCTCCTAGGGCACATAAAGGAACTCACTGCACCTTGTAAATAAAAAAAAGATAATCAACATTTTCGATATTGAAACTGCATTAAAGAGCAAGTTGTAATCCACGCCGACATGTGAGTACATAGTCAAGTTTAATTTGACTAGATCTTTAATACTGCTCGATGAAAAAGGACCAAAATATTTATTTTAATTAATACATAATAGTGATTATATTTATATTGCAACTAAATCATATTTTGATTTCTTTTTTTTACGTTTGTTCTTTTTCACATGAATTTTCTTTAGATATTTGGTTTGTATTAAGTTTTGTATACTCCTGAACTGCATTACTAATTTTCTACATAACAGTCATTATATTTTGGTCATTCCAATACATAACAGTTAATGCTACAGTGTTATAGAATTAAGAATAAAGATGAAACACCTAATATTAAATGGTTAAGGATAATTCTCAAGTTAATCGACCGCCACGAGATACTAGGTTGTGTCATTAATACCATTCTATACCTTAGTTTTTCCACCAAGAAATAAAAAGTAAACTTGCACGTTTACAATTTAGTATGTGTATATCCATATGTAGAAATTACATGTTCAAATTTGCTTTATTAGTTTGGACATAGACCTATCGAAAGAATGATACCTGTTTATGGTTAAGAGCAAGAGTAAACAAGATTGAACCAGCCATGTCTATATCAGATAAGATTGCAGCAACTGTAGCAACTCTAATGCCCAAACTAATACAATTATATTGTCATCAAATAAATTGAATAAAAAAGCAAAGCATTCAAACAAACAAAAACACACTACAAATCCAACGGACAAATCTCAGAACAGGAGAGATATAATACCTGAAAATGACCATGATCAATCAAGATGAGACATGGATTCAACAAAATCATGGCGAAGTGCCAGAACATTTTTGTTAAAAGTTTTCAACAAGAAACATAAAAATTAAATATTGTGGGTGTAGATTCTGAATTTATATGCCCGGTTATACTTTTTAATGTTAGTTCTTCTTATTAAAATAACCCTAACAACTTCTACTTTTGCTATTCTCACGACAGATGAAGGCGAGGATCCAAATATGTACACCATTAAACTACACTACAAAGGTCGGTGGGTGTTTGAACCAGAGATGAACTATGTTGGTGGACAAATAGCTTATTATGACTATTGCAATGGTGATAAAAAAGCATGTACTAAAATTTTTTGATCCAGTGGATGCCCCTGAAAAACAGCATACACAGACTCAGACTTCAGTAACCTGAAACGATAAGATATAGTTTCATAATGTTCCAAACAATAATTTGAATTTTCAGCTGTCATTAATCAACAAGTTTTCCTGAGAAATATTTACCATATTAAATCTCCCATCTAACATGTAGGAGCAATAATGATTCTCAGAGAAAATCAACTAAAATTATTCCCTTCATTTTATGTTATACGATGATATTTGATCCGATATGAGGTTACTTTCTTAAAACATGTGATCTTAAGCATACTATGTTATTCTATGAAGAACAAAATTCAAAATATAAGAGCTTACAAATGCAGAAATGTAGTGTAACTTTTTCTTCAAACTTAAAAAATAAATTATATCACCTAAAATAAGATTGGGTACCACTTTTTTTAAGGTCATATTCCCTTTTAACTTATCTCATGAAACCTATTTCTTTCTCTGAACACCAGTAGGATTAAACTACGAAAAACAAAATGTGCAGAGAATAAAGAAAAAAAGGATCACAATATTTAAGGCAACATTAATAACTCTAGTGAGACACAGATAATATAATCTACCAAAAGAAACAAAGACAATGACATATTATTTCCTTCATTCTGTCCTGCAGTTTTTAAATTAAAGCATATGACAGTAGTGCAAGTGAAACTTGAGGACCACATGTACAAATTTTGGTTAGTGCAAGTGAATTTTTCTATTTTGTAATTGAGTTTATAAATTCTCACGTTCAGAAAATGAAAGTAACAAAAATAAAGATGTTGTGTTGGATTTATAGGCATAACAGGAGAGATAAATTAGTAATGAGGATAATCGGAACAAGGTAGGGGTGGCTTCGGTGGAGGATAAGATGTGAAAACTAAAGATGAAATGATACAGACGTATGAAAGGGAGATGTATGAATGCCCCAGTGTGGAGGTGTCTATATCACTATGTACAATGAACTGCATTCTGTTACACCTATACATGTATGAACTCAATCAAAAATCATCAGAGACAGATAAAAAGTTGATCACTCCCCACAATAAAGTGTACAAAAACCTATCAATTAAACTTCCGGATCATCTAGCTATGACAAGTTTTGGTAAATAAAAGATACATGAGTTGCAGGTAGTAAGAATTTGAAATTTAAGGACTGAAAGTTCCTGCAGAACAACATATCGAAAAGTCTATACGTGAAGCAAAAATTTACAACTAACTTTAGACATTCTACCATATTCCTCAGGCTTTGCAGATTACCACAAAACATGGAAGAAGGGTGGGTTAAGGAATCTTAATTACTCTTCACAATTTGAAGAACAACGAAAACTGTGGTCAAAACAACATAACAGAATCAGAGCAGTTTCCATCTTTTCATTTGCAAAATCAAAATGGAATCAAGGTATTCTCAGCAACTAATACCCCACCCCACCAACAAAAACAACCTCGACGATGATAGTTAGAACAAGATTGATGTGAATATTCTTTTCAAAGTAGTTCAACGTATTTCCATCTAGAAGTAAAGCTCCAGTCTACACATGAGATAAAATTTTATATTCAAGATTTTCCTCACGTTTAAACCATCAATACAGGTGCAATTAATATAATGGTGATATACACCTTGAATCAAATAGCCTCAGGACCACAGTTGGCACCAAATTTATTGAAGGCTTCAGGGATAATAAATCCAGCAGCACCAAGCATAGCCCATCTAGCGTGGATCAACTCATATGTCTGATATCTGCAATAGATTGAGCAATTTTAAACTTACATCTATCTCCACAAACAACACGAACAAAATTGAAATATTGAGAGTGTAATTAATTAATGTGTCATTAGTACACATACTTGGCGAAGTCTTTTGGCTTCTTGTTGAGACTAAAAGGATCATAATCGTAGTTGCAGCAAGCACCAAAAAAATCTTTTATGTATACACTTGTTATTTCTTTTACATTAACAATATAATTTTTTAGCTAAATTGTGAGATGCAGGAGTATCAAGAAGAGAAGAAGACAAATGTACAAAAAAAGTATATATTTCTTCTTCAGATAAATAACAAGAAAA
>NC_061119.1:137901864-137913206 GCF_002878395.1 Capsicum annuum | reverse complement strand
AAAGTTGTTGAAAAGCTAAAAATTCCAGAAAGTAGCAATATGTCCATTGTTGTGTTCTTGGCCAAAAAGTGTGTTCTTATTGTGTCATGGCCGAGATTTTCTTATTTTTATTGACTAGATCTGGTAGTATTTTATTTGTTTAGAGTGTTTCAAGTGTTGGTTTCTTTTTCACCAACACTAAAAGTGTCCAAATCTAAGGTTGAACTTGAATTTATTGAAGTTGTTGTCGTGAACATAGGTGTGGCCGTGTGGACAATCTTGTTGTTATTGTTGTTGTTGTTGTTGTGGGTTGGCCGAATTGTTGTAGACTTGTTGTTGTTCTTGGAGAGATTTTTGTTGGTTGTTCTTGATGTTGTTATTGTGTTCTTGAAGTCTTCACCACATTCATCATCTTATTAAGCCTTAAAGTGCAAATAGATCTAATAAGGTAAAGGACTTGTTCAGATCACTTCAAAGACTTGGCCACTACTTTTCACCTAGTTTTCTTGATTTAAGGACCTTGTTTCAAGGAGAAAATACCAAGAAGTCTAGTCTTATTTTGAATTTGAAAAAAGAAACTCCAAGACTAAATTTCCCTACGTTAACCAAATCCACCATTTCCAAGTTGTAAATTGGTCAAGACTTGAATTTAGAGAGTAAAATTTTGACAAAACCGAGGCCAATAGTGGACTGCCACATCACTAAATTACTGTTCAGGCAACATTTTTGATTTCAAATTTTAGATTTTTTTAGTTTCATCTTATTGCTTCTTAGTCTCGTTTGTTGGTTCAAACACTAATTGAGACCTAGGAATCTCCTACTAGCTTGTTAGTTAGCTTTGTGCCCATTTCTTCGTGTTAGCGTTATTTGTGTACCTTTTGTCATTTTGATTTATTGATTAGTTCTTGGCTCTCATCCTACGATATTTGTTTAAGTTTCAAAACTGAAATCAAATTTGGACAAGAGTAGACTCAATCCTCGGCTCCTCACGGATTCCTTAGCCGGCTTACAACACTAGTGAAGCTACGAGTAAGGTAATCGAAGTGTGTGAGTGTGGTTAGACTTTTGAACTAATTTTTTTGCTGTTTTTGTAGATATTTTTATTAGGTACTCGCAATGGAAGGGTCCACATCTCAAACCGTGGACAATAGTACTCTTGACACTATGAAAGCCTCCCTTGAGGCTATCACCCGAACACTTGAGAGATTGAACATGGAAGTTGGTACCGTGATAGGGGATTTGACAATAATAAAGGGGGATGTGTCTACCATGAGTGGGAGGTTAGAACGAGTAGAAAGCCAAAGAAGTTCCTGACCTTCAACTCCTCGAAACCCTTCCCCTACTATCTCCCCTAAAATGTTACACCAAATGAACAAATCACTGAGCCAACCAGCAAATGCTCTCCAAAACTATGAGTATGATAGACCAACCCTCCCTCCACTTCACCAATTCCAACATGATGGATTTGGAACCCACATACCTCCAAACCCGAGCCATCTATTAACCAAAGATCACACTTTCCAATCCAAGATCCATTGAACCAAAGGTTATACTATCCTCTAAAGCCAAATCCAATTAATCCAAATCCACTAAATTATGTTGAGGGTTATGGTAGAGAGGAACAAAATTGGGGTTATAGAGCTTATGGTGATGTTCGCTTGAGAAAAGAAGAGGTAAGAGGTAGGCAAGGTGAGTTAGGCCGAGAGGAGAGGGGTGGTTACCAAACTCGGGAGTTAGGTATTAACACTATTAAAGTTAGTCTTTCAATATTCAAGGGCAACAGTGATCCCGAGGCGTATCTTGCTTGGTAGTAATCGTGTGATAAGATATTCCAAGTGAATGATCTAACCAAAGATAAGAAGAGTTGTTATATTATCGCTCACTTTGAGGGATATGCAAACACTTGGTGGGAGTATGTGAAGCGATTTGGTGATGTGTTGATTGCCGTGCAGCCACCTCCATGGTTTAGATTGAGGCACCTTATGCGTCAAAAGTACCTACCTGAAGGATACAAACATGAACTTCTTGCCAAGTTGTATAACTTGAAGCAAGGAAACAAAAGTGTCATGGCATACTATGATAAATTTCAACAATTTATGTTGAAGCTTGACCATCGAGGAGAACAAGTGAGCCATGACATTATATGATTCAAATTCGGGTTAAATAGGGATATAGCTTCTCGGATGACCCTCCACAAGTTTGACACCATCGATGGCATCTTTCAAGCAACCTTGGAAATTGAGAATCACGAACAACCTTCCTTGGATTGGCACCAACATCAAGAGCACTCATCCAATGTCAACCAAGCCGAGAACAAGGTTGTCCAAACCAAAACCAAGGCTACCCAAAGGTATCCCCTAAGAAACGAAGGTAAACCAAATTTTACTTCTCGTTCTAAGGGATTTAAATGTTTTAAATGTCAAGGGTGAGGGCACAAGGCTAGTGAATTCCTAAATCGGAAGAATGTTATCCTTAGGGAGGGAAAATTTTATTACCTTGGTGAGGAGGTGGGGCTTGAATCGAATGAGTGTGAAGAAAAAGCTCAAGATGGAGAATTGGAAGTCGAGGTAGAAATTGATGAAGGTGGGAAAGATATTTAGCCGATTGATGGAGAGTGTGTAGTGCCGATGTATATGGCAAGGGGAGTCATACTTAGTGAAGGTGTGGAAGAAGAATCCGATAGTGAGGAAGGTGAAAAATAAGAGATGTCAAGAGTTAGGGTTGTGGGATTTGCCCACAAAGGCCCTTTTTGCTTGCTAACCAAGATGCTAGCACTTTGCCTAGCATCCATTATTCTTATGTGTAGGTTGTAGAACATATAAGTCCAAGGTGCATGTTTGATGAACTCATGGAACCCTTGGTTGAACATCCTAACCTTGGGAGGAGCATTGAAAAGATGATTCAAAGAGGAGAGCTTGCGGGTGATGATTGCTTAAATTTGTCAAAAAATTTCTCTCAAGATGGAGAGGATGATACAAGTGCGACCACGTAGATGGATTTAAGAGAGTGTGTGTTGGGACCGAGGCTTGGTGTGTACAAAATGAAGTGCAATAGGACCTAAATACAACCAAATTAGCCCACTATGCACTAGAGGGGCGCCCCATCATTGAGGGGCCTTTTTGTCCTTTTAACTCCTATTATGTAATACACTATAAAAAGAATATTCTAGGGTTTCAGTTTTCAGTTTTTGGATATTGAATATTGTATCTCACTCTTGAAACACACAAGTTCTCTCCCAAAAGGGACTTGTTCGAAACTAGGTAACAATTAGAGTGTGAATTCACTCTTGTTGTTTGTTTGCTTAGAACCTTGGATACTTGAAAGATTGAGTTCCCTCTTGTGTTCTTTGAAGAGTGTAGGTGTTGCTACTTTCATTGTTAAGGGTCTTTGTGTTTGAGAACACATTAGGTTCTTAGACTTTGTAGTAGTGTATGTCTATCTTTCTATCATTTACATTCTTGTAATCTTATCACCGTTTGGTATCTTGTATTGTAAGCCGTTTGTCTTGTTGTTGTTCTTCACATTGTTATGTTCATCTTGTGCTTCATATATTATTGTTAATCTTAGTTTAGGGCTAGCTGATTATTGTGTTTAACACGTGATATTCTCTCTATTATTATTATCACTAGCGAATCCGAGTGTGGTCACCAAGATAGTCCTTGGTTTCTTGACTTGTAGACTATTTTGGTGTGTGATTCTGTGTCTTCCTTGTTTGTCTTGTATCACCAACGCATAAAGACTCAAGCTTGGGGCTTTCCTTCGATGCCTAACTAAGAGAACCAGCATTGAAATGTGAAGAAAGACTTCAAACACTCCAAAACCGCCCCATGTATACACTCCAAGGCTGCCCCTTTTATAAAGCCTCATTAAGAGTCTTTTGGTCTTTTATTATGCAATAAGTTTAGGACAAATACTTTAAATAGCTCCTCTTAGCTCATTTTTCAGCAACTTGGATTATATTTTGAGAGATAAAACTCTTTGAGAGTGTCTTGCAAGTGTGGATTCACTTGCGGCAAGTGTGGAATCACTTGTGTTGATTACTATTTTAGAAACGGAGGTTGCTTGGGAATTTCAATTCCCTTGAGGTCTTCATAAGAACTTGATGTTGCTCGTAAGAATATTTGAGTCTTAATGTTTGATACACATTTTAGTTCTTAGATTTGTGCATTCGTATGTCAAGTTATCTATCCATTTATCGTTATTGCTTGTTGTCTATCTTGTTCTCGATTTTTGTATTGAATTCGTATCTTGTTGTCATTTTGTTATCGTGTTGTTGGCTGGTTTTGTGTCTATTGTGGGTTGGTTTGTATGATTGTATCAATCTAAGTATTGAAAAATTAATAATATTTAATAAAAAGGTGAATAGACATAAAATGATGAATTAACTCTTGATATGTTAAATTAACTTGATGTCTTATATAAGGACCACTTAAATTTTTTTCACAAGTATTTTTTATCGTAATTTTTCTATATCACTTCTAACTAATTACTATAAGTCATTTAAAACATGTTCGCTTCACTACTTCAATTGTGATTTTACTATATCACCCTAATTAATTATTATGACCATCTAAACATTATTCACTTATATTGGAATAGAAGAAAATGTATTAGAAATCACAATAATTAAAAGTTTAAATTATTTTTAAAATATTTACTATCAATGCCACAAAATTTTGGACAGGAGAGAAACATTTACCTATATCTATAATATATTAAAAGTGTGAAGGATTTTAGAAAAGTCGTTTAAACTTTTTACCCTTCATTAAAAGTCTTTGCTTTAGACAAAATCATTTTTCACTATTTTTTGCTAATATTTAAGAGTTGAAAATTAATTAAATATATTTATGATATAACCTTTTTCTTATTAGAAGTCATCAGAATTAATGACAACTAATATTTTTTTCATTAATTTAAGAATTCTAAATCAACTAAATTTGATTTTAAGAAGATTTGAAAAATCTAGAAATAATTATAAAAGCGTTAGAATAAAAATAATTTAAGAAGTACCATATTTTTAAAAAGTTTTTAAGTACATAAATAGAATGAAATCAATGATTTTGTAAAGATTTAACTTTAAAAACAAGAAAAAAAATTTAAATATAGAAAAAAAAAAGAAAAATAACCACACCTTGACTTTAAAAATAAGAAAAGATTTTAAATATTGAAAAAAAAATCGTACCACAAATATAGTTTGAATTGATGCGTCTCTCTTAACCTCTGACAGTAAGGAGAAGAGGTACTGCATGATAAATGTAAAAGTGATGATCATCAACCACTTAAAACTTTTGGTGGTAAAATATATGTGCTTACACTAAAATATATGTTTATATTTACATTATTATATTAAAGTGTAAAAAATATTTAAAAAGTGATTTAAACTTTTACACTTCATTAAAAATCTCTATAATAAATAAAATTATTTAATTTTAAATGATCAAACATTACACGTGCAAGGCATGTGCAGTTAAATTAGTTACTATTTAAAAATTACATAAAAAGTACTATAAATTATAATTATTAACAATTTAAAATATCTAAACAAAAATTAATTTGTTATATATTTCAAAAAAATATGTAAAACATACTAAAAATCACAATAGTTAACAATTGAAAAAATTTAAAAGACATAAAATATTTGACCAACTCTCGAAATGATATCAGTGTCACTTAAATAGGAATAGACAAAAAAGTATTATAAATCACAATAATTAAAAATTTAAATTATTTAAAAATATAATTAACTATCAACATCGCGAAAGTTTGGACAAGAAAAGTAACATGTATTATTTGAAAATTACAAAAAAAAATATTATAAATTTCAATAGTTAATACATAAAATATCTAAAAAAAATAATAAAAATATAATTGATTATCTAAATTTTATTTATGTCATATAAATTAAAATTAAAAATAACATATATTGGTATGGCCTTCTCGATATCTAGTATTTATAGAAAGTTGCTTCTAAGTGGTTAAAGGCGTGACTTTCACGTGAGAGGTTTCAAGTCCGAACCTCCACGGAGCGTTATTTTGTCTCAAATTTCCACCATTTTACTTCTGAATTCTGATACTAGCCAACGGTATTTTTGGGAAGTTTTTCATTTTACAATTTTTTTCAAGTGCGTTGCTTATTATATAAAATAATTAACGTAAAAAGTGTTATGAGTTATAATAATTTATTAGTTGATTTTCAAAATTTCATATATATATATACCTCTCAAGTTCGAACCTCCACGGAGCATTATTTTGTCTCAAATTTCCACCATTTTTACTTCTGAATTCTGATACTAGCCAAGGGTATTTTTGGGAAGTTTTTCATTTTACAATTTTTTTCAAGTGTGTTGCTTATTATATAAAATAATTACGTAAAAAGTGTTATGAGTTATAATAATTTATTAGTTGACTTTCAAAATTTCATATATATATATATATATATTATAATATAAAAAAAGTGTAAAGACCTTTAGAAAAGTGATTTGAATTTTTTGTCCTTCATTAAAACACCCCGCAACAGACAAAATCGTCTTTTCACCTTTTTTTTAAAAAATAATTATCATTAAATTATTATTCAAATATTTAGGATACAAAAAGAAAAATAAGAAAGAATCACATAACTAAAAGGAATTAAATGTAATATGACAATTTTTTAATTAGGAATCCTACACAAATTTTTAGGAAAAAAATTATCCTTGAAAAGGAAAAAAAGAAAATTAAGAACCAAATGTTTTTTGTTTTTTTTTGGTAAGAATAACCAAACATTATAGTTAAGAAAAAGACATAAAAGAAAAGGTAACAATTTATTGATGAAAAAAAAACAATTTATTAATAGAAAAATTTTAGGAACCAAAATATACTTTTTTAAAAAACATATGTATTGAAAGAAAAAAATATATTTTATTCACATAAGAATTCATAATATTTAACACATTTAAATCAAATAAAATTTTACTTTATATAGAAAAAGAATGTCTACAATTCTATTTAGATAGTTATTTGATCAAATTTTACTAGAAAAATATCCTCTACTTCTATATTTTCTTCTTATTCTTAGTTTTATTTTGATTTTGATTGATGATTATTTAATATTTTCTTCTTGGATTCTTTAAGTTTTTCTAGCCTTTTTCGTTATATGAAGTTCATTTTAAATTTTTGCTTATATGAAATTATTTAATTGTAAATAAATTATGAGATTTAGCATATCATCATTATATTTATTCATATATATTAATGAATTTTTTTATTTTTTATTTTGGATACAGGCTCCAATTGTTATCATACATATAAAATATGATCAAACACTCTTTCCAAAGGCAATTTTAGTTTCTATTGTCAATTAAATAACTTTCTCTAATAAATGATGCTTTGCAACTTACAAATATGTTTTTTTATTTAAAATTGGGATATACCTTCTTATCCTATCTGTTTTTTTTTTCCGTTTTTTTTTTGTATATAAGCCAAAGTTAGAGACTTTTCATGAATTTATTTATTTTAAAGTTAATTGATATTTTTTTATATATTCTTTTATTGATTGACTCGAGATATACGTATAGAACACATTTCAAGTATTTAAAAATAAATATTTCTTTATGACACTAATATTTAGAGCTTATATGTACTAAATTTTTTATATTCATTATTTACGGAAAGTAAATATATATTTTTGATAAGTAATGTCTTTTTAATATAAAAAGTAAATATATATAAATATAGCTAATCATAATTATCCCTTTTAAATATAGTTAATTTCACTTATTTTTTTTCTTGGGCCATTTTATTTAAATAAAAGATAACATACAATGTTCAAACAAAAAAGCAACACGTCTTGAAAAAGAAAAGTAAACAAAAAGATAGAAAAAAATTGTGAGTTTATATTGGAATTCATATTATTTTAGTATTGATAGATAATTTATGAAATAAAAATAAAAATCTATTATATTTAGATAATTTTTTTTAAAGAAAATATTTTGGGCTTCTAAATCAATTAGAATTTTATTTTATATATAAAAAAAAATCTACAATTTTATTTAAATAATGCTTTGATCAAACTTTAATAAAGAAAAGCAGTCATTTCTTCTACTATACGTTTTTTCCAATTTTGATTATGATTGAAGTCGTATTTTTTCATTCATTATCATCAGTGATAAGTTTAAAGATTGTATATGAATTATACGTAAATAATAATTGACAATGACTTATTCCCTTTTAATAATTTCTTGTGTTAATTGGATAAGACAAACTTGTTGCCGCTCGTGAAGTAGCAGTAAAAATCAAATGTTTATCTTACCTGAAAATTTAAATTTATATTACAAGAATGATGATTCTCTTTTAGGTTGCCACAAGTTTTACTCCTTTCTAAGATATTCCATCATCAGTTGATTTATAGTTCGGTATTATGCATTAGTAATTCGTTTTATTTGTTTTTAGTTTCTAAACATATTAAATTGATAAACACCACTTGGTGGAAATATACTGGGTATGTTGTTATTGTACTAAATCGATAACCAAATCAATAAGATATTTCTTATCAATGTGGGTCCTTAACGATTAGATTTTTTAAGTTAATCGATAAAAAAGTGCTCATTTATATACACGATATGAAAATGTTTATATAGTCAAAGACTATGGTATTGATTTATACGAAAGTAATTTAATATTACGTTTATACAATATAATTTTGTACTATTTTAATTTCTTATTATAGCTCTATTAGTATTAATTAATGTGACACACGTGCTTCTTCTCATAGCTTTATTAGTATAAATTAACGTGACACACGTGCAAAATACGTACACTTGATTAGTATATATATATATATATATATCACATATATTAAGATTACAAAAATAACATATATTATATAAAAATTACGTAAAAAAAATTATAATTCACAATAATAATAATTTAAAATATTTATAAAAGAAACATATTGTAAATATTGTTGACTTTACAAGTTGCAATTATTTTGCATAAAATTAGGATAAAGGAGTGAGTAACATATATTAAATGAAAATTATATAAAAATATTATATATCTCAATAATAAAATTTAAAATATTTTAAACAACATATAAAAAATTTAGTTAATCCCAAATGATATCACGACATATAAATTAATATTAAAAAAATAGAGAAAAGATATATTTTTCCTCCTAAACTTGTCCTTCAAACTCACTTTAGCACTTAAACTTAACTTCTATTTATTTACCCCCCTTAACATTTTTAAAGTGTAGTATTTTTACCCCTCAAAACTGAATACCACTCTCACAATGGAGAGTGTGTTACACTCTCCTACACATCAACGCCACATCAATGCCACGTCATTGCCACATAAGAAGTTCAATTTGTCTATAAAAAAAAATTAATTCTCGACACATTATTTTTATATATATTTTTTAAAAAATAAAAATATATATATATATATATATAAACACCCCCCACCCCCCATTTTCTTTCTTCTTTACAACCCCTACCCAGCCTCGCCCCCTACCCTGCAACGCAGCCTTCTCCCCATCCTTTCTATCTTCTTCAAATCACCACACCTCTTCCTTGTCCTCTATTTTCTATCTTCTTCAAGCTTAAACATATTACCAATAGCCATTAAATAAACCCAACAAAATCAATTCAAAACATAATTAAAAACCTCTTCTGATTCTAACACAAACCCAACAAAATAAATAGCTCAAAATATACCATACAACAAAAACATGGAAAACAAAATCAAGATTGAATTTTTAAAACATAATTACAAGCCCTTTATGGATTCCTTCATCAACCCACAAATTCAAGAAACAATAATGTAATAGCATCACCACATTCCAATTCAAAACTCTTCATTTCGAAATATTCCAACAAAACTCACCGAAAAATGATTAAGACAAACTCAAAAAAAATATATGTACACCATTAACGCCACCATCATCATTAACACCACCACCATCATAATTAATACTGCTGTTAATAACTTTTCTTCAATTTTAATTTTATTTCAAATTTTTAAATTCATGAAGATAACTTTTAATTTAGAAATTCAATTTCATTCTTTTCTAATGATCTTAAATCAAAGGGTTTAGGTGGAGTGAAGAATTTGGTAATTGAAGGAGAAGAAATTGGAGATTTGGAAGGGAGGGGCAGGGCTGATGGTGGAGAAATTGGTGGTTGAAGGAGAAGGGGGGCTGGTGGTGATGGTGGGTTTGGAGAGTAAAAATTATGGTGGAGATGGAGGTAGAAGAAGAAGATGAAGAAATGGGGATGGAGGTATGAAGAAGGTGTTTATTTATATATATAAAGTGAGGCCATATCAATTTTTAAATTAAAAAATATTTTTTTTTAATTTTACGTCAATTTTAAGGATAAAAATAATATAAAATATTATAAAAATAAATAAATAGAAGTTAAGTTTAAGTGTTAAAATAAATTTGAAGGATAAGTTCACAAGGAAAAAGATATTTTTTCTCAAAAAAAATACTATATATTAAATTCGTGCCAACCTCCTTATAAACTACAGTGCAAACATGACTCGTCCTTATGAGATGGCCCCACACTGGCCACTCATCATATTTTGGGACATCCTTATCCACTATTGCCACGTCCAAAGAATCTTATCCTTACATGTCACCTTTCCTCTTCTTTATTTCTACTTTCTATTCTAGTCTATCATTTCTACTTTCTAGTTTTCCCTCTTCATTAAACAGATAATTAATACTAATGATTTAGGGCCGTTTGGACATTTAATATAAAATTATGATTTTGAGATAGATTGATAATTTAAAATTTTATTTTAGTATATAATTTAAAAAATTTTAATTTATAATTTTTTCATAAAAATAAAAATCTCATAAATCGTAAAAACTTAAAAAAAAAATAGATTAAAATACTTCTCAACGTTTAAAGATTATCTAACTTTTGCTCTTCGTTTTACAATGAGGTCAAAAACACCTTATTGTCAACAAAGTTTTCATCTTTGATTGTTGATGGTAATATAAAGGGCAGTGACAACCAATACACAACTACGTGTTCATTAGCAAAATCCACGTGGGCTACACTTCTCATTTTTCTAATATTTGTAACCTTTCTGCTGCTTCTATATTTATCTTTCTTTCTTCGTTGTTTCTCCTCCATTATTTTTTTTTCCTTTGCTCTTTTATTTCTGTTCGATTTTATAGTTTCTAATTTCTCTAGTAATTTATAGCTTCCATCTTATTCGTTGTATTTGGTAAGTTTTTGTTTTTTTTTTCATTCTATTTCTTTTTTGAAGGGATTTCGCTCATCACTTTTGGGTTCTTTTTAAAGTTTGTTCATTTTTATCTCAGCTTTGATTTTCTACTTTTCCACATAAGTCATTACTGTACTAGATTTCTTATA
>NC_061119.1:137868448-137898864 GCF_002878395.1 Capsicum annuum | reverse complement strand
TTGGGACTTACAAGGGTGATTTCTCTCCACCATCTTCTTAATCTAAGGCATATTACTCCTCTCTCATTGTTAGTTCAAACTAAAGGCATGCTTTATGAATTATTTTCATGGCATAAATATTGTATATTTTTTATTTTTCAAATACATGTTGGGGTTTTTGGTTTTAATGATTGATTATGGTTTTCCCATGTCTTTTACTTATGGTTTTCATACAATTATGGTGGTTTAAATATTAGGTTGGATGGGAATGGTTAATTGGTACTTGGTTTTGTCTTTGGAAATACTATGCCCCTAAGATATTTGATAAAATTTCTATGAGATTGTTTTTGGTTAAATCGTTGGACTTTCATTGAACTATTGCATGGTATAACTTAGCAATGGAATCTTAAATGGTATAAATGGTTTGGAATAGTTAAATGGTAAGGTATTGGTGGTTATGGTTGGTCTAATTGAAAGCCTTGTGGGGTACAAGGGAATCCCCCAAGCAAGTATAATAGTGATCACTTGTGGGGTACATGGAATTCCCCCAAGTCAACTTAATAATGTAATCCATGGGTACATGGGAGTCCCTTCTTCTATAAAAAGGTTGTCTAAAGACATTGTTTGTAGGTTGTAGTCGGTATGACGATACTACTACTTATACCGTTGGTTAATAATAAATGGTATGGTGGTTTGGTTATGTGGTAATGGTTTTAATTGGGGAATAATGGCGGGGTGTGATAGCTAACTGTAAAGGTGTGAGTTTAATAGACGGACACTGAAAACTCATATTTGTCGACACAAGGATTGGTCATGGCAACCATATATGATACTTACAGGCTACACGGGAATACCCTAGTACACTTGTACATATGTATCATGGAGAGCGAAGGGTACTCGTGACACAACCTAAAATCGGGCCTTATCGTATAGGCATCTCGAGCGCAACAAGGACCAGAGATCGCCCTGTTAAGCTAACCTAACCATCACATCAATCCACAAGTGTCAGATGAACTCCGAACATATAACAAGATAACGAAAACAAGACTAATAATCATAACTTAAGAAGTGGCTAATCAATCCAAAAATGTCAACAAACTGAACCAACATATCTAAGTACACAATAATCCACAAAGCCTTTATAAATCTGATGTCTTTAATAGGTCGGGACATGCCTCCGACAATAGCCAAAAATCAAGTCTAAAATAAGTCTATGACATAAGATAGAAAGACTATGAAATGTATGCCTACCGAAGTATGAAAGCTCACCATTTCAATGTCAACACACAAACTGCTCGAACTCCTGATCACTGCACCGAAAGAGAAAAAAAAAGCTCCAATCCCTGTATCGCGTGGGAACATAGTGTCCGAAGACGGTTAGCAGTTGGAGAGTTAGCATGTAACTCAAGTGTAAGGATAAAATAGTGTCATTATTCACAATCAAGTCAAACCATCATAAGCAACCACACACACACACACATACATATATATATATATATATAGATATATAGCTATATTAAGTATCGGGAAAGGGAGCAAGGCCTTAACATGCATCTCAAAACATCCAATCACGAAGCACAAAGTGGAGGACTCTAACCTTCCACTCGCATAGCTTATGAAGTTTGAACTTCCTGGTTATATTAAGTAAGAGGACTCTAACCTAAAGCCATATTACGAAGCATGTAGACTCTAACCATAAGCCATTTTATTAGGTAAGGGACTCTAACCTCAAGCCATTTCATTAGGCAAGGGACTCTAACCTCAAGCCGTTTCATTAGGCAAGGGACTCTAACTTTAAGCCATTTCAATAGGCAAGGGACTCTAAACTCAAGTCATTTCATTAAATAAGGGACTCTAACCTCAAACTGTGGTGACCATTATTAGTCAACATTGAGACTCTAACCCTTTGTCCAACCATTAACATCCATTCAATTGAACACTTAAGGACTCTAACCCACTTATCCAATTCAAGCCTTCAAGGCTACAATTCAACACCACACATGACCACAAGGTATTCATGAACCATTTATCAATCAATTATTTTAATAGGCCAATATCTTAGTTATAACTATCCTTCAAGTCAATTTGTTGCCACTAAGAGCTATAGAACACCATTCATTGTTCATTAGCATTTATATACCAAACCTTAGTTCAAGAAATAATTTAATTTTATGTTAGGGACTCTAACCCCTTTAACCAAGCCATCACTAAAGTCACCATCTAAATCTTTACCTGGACAACAAGGCCTTTACAAGTCACTTACCAATCATTCTTACTCATTAAGCCATTGCCTTTGTCCAAAACTCTATTAACATGTAACGAGTTATTTCTCTTAGACACTTTCACAAACACCTTGAGGGCATACCTTTACCATGACCAAAATACAAGTAAAAACCATCAATATTAGAGTTAATTATGACCCATTTGTTAAACCACAATCAACAAGCACCCACATGTGCAAATCATCACCAAAAACATGTATAAACACAAGGTTAGACAAGAGTAAACAATACTCATCATTATGCATCAAAATCCTTAATATTTGATTTTAAAACCACCATTTACAAATCATAATCAAGGTTAAAAACATATTATATTTGAGAAATAATATTAAGGTAAGAGTCACATGCCTTATACAAGGTGATTCACAGAAAGATTCTTGGTTTTCAAGCCTCTAGATGGCCTCTTTGATGAACCTTAGCCCCAATCTTCATTGAGAAGTTTTGGAGAGTGTTTTGGAATGTTTTTATCTTTTCCAAGTAAAGAATAAAGGGAAAAATAATGTTATAAGTCATGGGTCATAAGGGTTTAGGTGTGAGAAAAGTCTAAAATGTCCTTAGCTTAAAAGCTAAAAATTGCACCCAGGAGGGTACGACTCGGCCCCTTGACCCATACCTTAGGGTACTAGTGGTACCCTAACTCAGACCCTAGAACTCCTTGGACTGCATACCGATCAATATATGACCCCTTATGTCTAAGTCATGATACACCCAAATTACATCTTTCTTACGAGAGAGTAAGCAGTTGTTGTCAAATATATAACCCAACTAGGTTGGGGTCGAATCTTACATGGAATAAGGTGTCAATCAAGTCTATTTGCAATTAAAATGATTGATAGATAATGGTTTCCTATAATTGGGGGTTTTATCAATCAAACGATGACTAAAGTTTCTACTTGCTTTAGAACTCGAAGCTAAAATTTAAAAGGTTCAAATCAATAATAGAGAGAAACTAGGGTTGTGATCACTATGATTATTAACCCCTTATTGAATATTAGTTATAGTACTGGATTCTCGTGACTTGTGGGAAACACCAAATTATCAGTATTGCCAGTCCATCTAAGTGTTTCTCAACCTACCTAGATGTTGTGCTCCCTAATTCTCTCGAACTTAGGAAAACCTTCTATTCACACTGATTTTATCTCGAGTTGATTAATCTTGTTACAACATTAATCATTAGATGGAAAATTAACCTTCCCAAATCCTCATTGATAATTCCCTGCCTTTAGTTTATTTCTCAATTCGAGCAAGCAAACATAAGACTAGATCTATTGTTTGCAACCAATAGAAAATGATCATTACAAAGAAATTATCAAGATGTTCCCACGATCACTCAAACCCTAACCATCTATTAAATTCATGAAGGAATAATCATAGATCCCACAACCCTAGTTATGGGTTTTAGTTCAACATGAGAAAGAAAGAGATAACAATAACTGTATTCCTTATTTAGAGTAACCAAACTTACAAAAGATGAAGTCTGAAGTTGATTTTCTTCCAAGTTCAAGAAAAAGTTTCCAAAACCCAATCACAGAGATGAAAATTGAATTCTAAGTTAAGAGGCCCAAAAAGAGGTGACTTTGCCTTTGGAATAAGTTCTAGGTGCTGAATGGAACCCTAAAAATTGCTATTTATATCTGTAACTTAAAGAAAATTCGAAACTAAAAATTTAGATTTTTGCTCCTTTAGCTGACGACATTTGTGATGACTTATCATAAATCTGACGACATGTGTGACGACATATGTGATGACTTATCAGGAGTCTAATGATTTATCAAAAAATATCGTCAACTCCTCTTCAAATTCTATGTTTGCTGCCTTTAGCTGACAACAAGTCCTGACCGCTTATTATGAAGTTAATGACTTATCAGAAAATGTCGTCAACTCCTCTTTAAATTTCATGTTTGCTGCCTTCGGCTGACAACAAGTCCCGCTGTCTTATCAGAAAGTTGACGACTTATCAGAAAATATCATCAGAAATGCTTCTCCTTTCTTGTTCTCTGCCTATGTGTGATGACATGTTCTGATAGCTTATCACAGATTTGATAGCTTATCAGACCAAGTCATCTGATGAAATCTTTAGAACTTAATTTCTTGCATCTTTCACAAAAAATTATCCTTCTCAACGTAGCTTTCCTATATGTTCATGCATCTTGACTTTCTTACAAAATCACATGAAATACCATAAAAAACAACGATAGTTACTTAAGAACTTATAGTTATTCTAAGTTAAAAGTCTTAAATATGCTAACAGAAGGCCAACACACAATTTCTTGTCCTCAAGCAACTACATAACACCATACTACGATGGTTAACTAAGAGAAACATAAGATACTTATGACAGTTGATTATCAATTTTAGCTCTACACACATTACCCTCTCCATGTTCAATCACTCTAAACCTAGCTGTGTATATCAATGGAGATCAACAATATGACAAAAAGGAATCAAGATATAGCATCAAATTAGCAACAACAACCATGCATATGTATAGTTATACTACCTAAATAAGTAAGTAGCTAGCAATGCAACCGATGTGCCCTTACAACAAAGAAATCCCTCTTCACTCATATATGAAATCAAGCACGTAAATGCAGGGACAGTCAAGAGATATTCAGTCTCAGAAAGAAGTTCCATTCAATGTATGCCAAATACCATAATCTTGCCCTTATTTTTATTACCGAGGCTTTCAGACTGTTAAGCTAGAATCACTATAGGACTTTTCTTCAGCTTGTAATGTAGGCTTGGGGATGGTATGATACGCAAGGATATTTAAAGTGACTAAGCCTCCTTGGCACTACACTATTTTTGGGGTCTCACTTATCAACCTTTGACTTATTTCTCCTTTTCTTTATTGAAGCTAATTCAAGCTGGATACAGTCCTTTATTCTTTTATTTTTTTTTTATAATTTTTCTTTTCTTATTCTTTTTCTACCACACCCATCGTTGTATTTTTTTCACCCTTCTTCATACTCACTTTACATCACGCACCCCTATGATAGCCACTTTCAACTTAGGTGATTTTCCTAAGTCAAAGTGCACAATGCCCAAGGAGGACCAGAGCCAAAATAGGTTCATTGTGATACAAGTGGGAATGTGATAGGTATAATAATAAAAAATATAGGCATTCAGGCTCAAAAGCAGGATCAAGGGATATTATTCAAACATGAAAGGTCATTTAGGCTACAAGTGGACTAATAGAAAAAATGACCCATGATTCTTTCCTAACCACTCTCCTACAACCAAGGCAAGACCAACAGGGCAAGTTCTGGATTTTACACACAATAGGAACTAGGTAGTATCTCACAAACACATGGCACAAAGGTACACCACAAGCTACTACCTATCCGATTCATTCAGTTGTTAGAAATGATTATCATGTTCCTAATACTAATGCCATAAAAAGATTCATAGTAGTCGTATATAGATGCACGTCAGACAGTTATGAAATAGTTAATTGGAGAGGTATTTATCATTCCCAAAAATCAACAAAATATGTCAACTACCCTAGATACTTATTTTTCTCCCAATTAACCATAACACATCACAAAACAAAACATAGTACGCCTAAACATACTGGCTCTACTAGGAACAAGACTGGAGAAAAAAGGCACGACAACAAAAATCCCAAGAGGACATCAACAGCCACAAGCAGTCTCACCCTCAACTTAAAATCATACATTATCCCCAATGCATTAAACCAAAACAAGAGAGTTAGAAATATAACTATGGCACCATAGGTGCAGAGATCTCATTTCAATCATATAATACAAATACAAATAACAAAATGCCTTGGGTTTTGTCCCAATCAGCGCCTGATTTAATATCGCAGCATGACTAGGTTATCTTGACTACTCAGAATTCATCAAGATACCTTGAAAGTGCTTCATACCTAATTGGTACACTTTTCCATCTTCATAGAATACATCAACGATCGAGAAGACACTCATCTCCTTTTGTTGTTTCATGGATTGATGCACTTCAAAACTAACTTCTTTCCCATTGAGCTTAAACTTTAACTTATTTAGCTCCATGTCAACTAACACTCTCCCAGTTACTAAGAACAGCCTACCCAAAATTATGGGAACTTCAAAGTCTACTTCGCAATCAAGGATCACAAAGTCAGTAGGGAATATAAAATCAGTCACCTTTATAAGTACATTACATAGCATACCGATCATCCTTTTCACAGACTTGTCCACCATAACTAGTCTCTTGTTAGTGGGCGTGGGGTCTTCTAAACCTAAATATTTATAAACATCTAGCGGCATCAGATTAATGCTCGCTCCTAGATCATATAAGGCCTTAGAAAACCCTTTGTCTGCCTTCTTCTGCACCAAGGAACTTGTAGAAATAGCACTACAATAATGAAGATTATCCACCGATTTGTAGCTCATTGCTCTTTTATTTGTCAAAAGATCCTTCATAAATTTAGCATATCTTGGTATTTTCTCAAGTGCTTCAACTAAAGGCACGTTCAATGTCAATTGCTTCAACATAGCCATGAATATGTTAAACTTGCCTTCATCTTCTTTCTTTTTTAATTTTTGTGGAAATGGGGGTGGTGGCCTTGGGATTTCAACTGGGGCAACTTTTACCTCCTTTCTTATGCCTTGCTTCACATCACTAACATATTTCGGCTTAGGTGGTTGTTCCACTTTGTCACTCTTATTTTCTGAACTTCCCAACTCCACAGGTACCACTGAAGATTCATCAACCATCTCCCAATCCATTTTGACTGCATCAGTATGAGAGGATGCCCCCAATTCTGGACTAGATAACATCTTACCATTCCTAGTGGTAATAGCCATACATGATCCATCAGTCCTCAAATTCTAAACTGTATCACTTGGTAGAGTCTCATTTTATCCTTAGTTGAATGCTGTAGATAATTGGCTCATCTGCTTTTCCAGTTGTTTAATAGCAGTTGAGTGCGAATTTACTAGTTGGCTCATGGAAGATATGTCACTCTTCATCGTAGTCACCCCAGAATTGGTCGCCTTAACTCCCTTTAATAGTTTCTTCATCATGTCCTCCATGGGCATTTTGCCTGAACAAGTGACAGCATTATCACGGCTTCCAGGAGCTACATACAATCCATTCCTGTCACTTTTATTCTTTCAATCTCCTTGATGGTTCCAACCTTAGTTTCCTTGATCAACGTTCTGGAAACCCTCCGGTTATGTAAGTAGTTAGCCTCTTCCTAGGTGTTTGATTTAGCTTTCTTACTGTGGGACCCCACAGCTTTTACCTTTTCTATATTCCCTGACAATAAATGTTTCATGAGCAGATCTATCTGGATTTTTATGTGAGCCATATCCTAATTATACTTCTCTTCTCTCCTACGCTGCTCTGCTGATATTACACTAGAACCAATACTGCTTGCTACCATAGAATCTCTGGTATGCCAAGCTCTATTTGTCCTAGTCATTCTTTCTAACATGTTCGCTGCCTCAGTAAAGGTGAGCTCCATAAAAGCTCCTCCTGCAGAATTATCCACTATTGGCTTTGTAAGTGAGTTCAAAGCTCTGTAGAATATTTCCATTAAGTGTTAATTAGTAATCTTATGGTTTGGGTATTGAGTCAACTTCTTTTTAAACCTCGCCCAAGTCTTATGTGAAGCTTCATTAGCCAATTGCCTAAAGTTGTGGATCTCATCTCTCAACTATAACATTCTGGAGGGCGAAAAGGACCTTTCTAGGAAAGCTCCTTTCAATTGCCTCTAGTTTGTTATAGAATCAGGAGTCAGCTCATTCAACTACATAATTATCTCTCCAGACAGACACAGTGGGAACAATGTCAAATGAATAGAATTTTGTCCCTCTCTAGGATTATCAAACAACTGACAAATGTTGATGAAATTTACCAAATATAGATTTGGATCATCACCAGGAAATCCACCAAAGAGTTCTTTCAAATTCAGTAACTGGATCATAGTACTGGTGATGTTGAATTTCACCCCAGAAGCTAGTGGTGGTAGAATGGTTTCCCCTGTAGCTCCAGCTCCATCTAAACCATCCTCATCATTATTAATATCAAACTGCACAGCTTGGCAGTTTAGTCTTCCTTTGAATGGACGATTTTGATTTACAGGTGCAATTATTCCCACTGTACGCCTCCTATTAGCCAGGTCAATTAAATCATCATCTCCTAGGTCCTCTTCATCCAGATTTAGTACCCGACCTGGGTTATCTACATTCTGTTGATTTAACTGAGCCCTAGTCAGTGCGACTAATCTTCCTACTTTTTGTGGGTCTGCTATTCTACCAATCAATTGAGGTTCCAGATGTACTGGTAATAATGGTTCACCTGAACTCTGTGTACTTGGCATATACACTAACTACCCTATAGAGAACTAAAACAACAAATAAAAGTAAAACCAGGAAACTTACTACAACTTAATTATCACAGATATACCCAATTTGAAATCGTATTCCTCGACAACGGCACAAAAATTTGATTCACCCAAATTACACCTCTCTTACAAGAGAGTAAGCAGTCATTGTCAAATATATAACCCAACTAGGTTGGGGTCGAATCCCACAGGGAATAAGGTGTCAATCAAGTCTATTTGTAATTAAAATGACTAATAGATAATGGTTTTCTTTAATTGGGGGTTTTATCAATCAAACGATGACTAAAGTTTCTACTTTCTTCAAAACTTAAAGCTAAAATTTCAATGGTTCAAATAACTGATAGAGAGAAACTAGGGTTGTGATCACAATGATTACTAACCCCTCATTGAATAATAGTTGTAGTACTGGATTCTCGTGACTTGTGGGAAACACCAAATTATCAGTATTGACAGTCCATCTAAGTGTTTCTCAACCTACCTAGATGTTGTGCTCCCTAATTCTCTTAAACTTAGGAAAACCTTCTATTCACACTGATTTTATCTCGAGTTGATTAATCTTGTTACAACATTAATCATTAGATGGAAAATTAACCTTCCTAAATCCTCGTTGATAATTCCCTACCTTTAGTTTATTTCTCAGTTTGAGCAAGCAAACATAAAGCTAGATTTATTTTGTACAACCAATAGAAAACAATCATTATAAAGGAATTATCAAGATGTTCCCACAATCACTCAAACCCTAATCAACTATTAAATTCATGAAGGAATAATCATAGATCCCACAACCCTAGTTATGGGTTTTTAGTTCAACATGAGAAAGAAAGAGATAGCAACAATTGTATTCCTCATTTAGAGTAATTAAACTTACAAAAGATGAAGTCTGAAGTTGATTCTCTTCCAAGTTCAAGAAAAAGTTTCCAATACCCAATCATAGAGTTGAAAATTGAATTCTAAGTTAAAAGGCCCAAAATGAGGTGACTTTGCCTTTGGAATAAGTTCCAGGTGCTGAATGGAATCCTAAAAGCTGCTATTTATATCTGTAACTTAAAGGAAATTCAAAACTAAAAATTCAGATTTTCGCTCCTTTAGCTGACGACATTTGTGATGACTTATCACAAATCTGACGACATGTGTGACGACATACATGACGACTTTTTAGAAAATATCGTCAACTCCTCTTCAAATTCTATGTTTGTTGCCTTCGGGTGACGACAAGTCTTGATGGATTATCAGGAATTTGATGACTTATCAGAAAATGTCGACAACTCCTCTTCAAATTCCATGTTTGCTGTCTTCGACTAACGACAAGTCCTGATGGCTTATCAGAAAGTTGACAACTTATCAGAAAACATCATCAGAAATGCTTCACCTTTTTAGTTCTTTACCTATGTGTGATGACACATTCTGATAGCTTATCACAGATATGATAGCTTATCATACCAAGTTGTCGGATGAAATATTCAGAACTTAATTTCTTGCATCTTTTACCAAAAATTATCCTTCTCAATGTAGCTTTCCTATATGTCCATGTATCTTGACTTTCCTACAAAATCACATCAAATACCACTAAAAGCAACGATAATTACTTAAGAACTTACAATTATTCCAAGTTAAAAGTCTTAAATGTGCTAACAGAAGGCCAGCACATTAACACCCTTAACTTAAAACAATTGCTTGTCCTCAAGAAACTACATAACACCATAATATGATGCTTAACTAAGAGAAAAATAAGATACCTATGACTGTTGATTATCAATTTTAGCTCAACACACATTACCCTCTCCATGTTCAATCACTCTAAACCTAACTGTGTATTCAATGGAGATCAATAATTTGACAGAAAGAAATCAAGATATGACATCAAATTAGCAACAACAACCATCCATATGTACAAGTTATACTACCCAAACAAGTAAGCAGCTCACAATGCCATCGATGTGCCCTTACAACAAAGAAATCCCTCTTCACTCATATATGAAATCAAGCACGTAAATGCAGGGATGATTAAGAGATACTCACTCTCAGAAAGAAGTTCTAGTCCATGTACGCCAAATACCATAATCTTGCCATTATTTTCATCACTGAGGCTTTCAGACAGTTAAGCTAGGATCACTATAGGACTTTTCTTCAGCTTGTATTATTGGCTTGGGGCTGGTATGATACGCAAGGATATTTAAAGTGACTAAGCCTCCTTGGAACTATAATATTTTTGGGGTCTCACTTATCAACCTTCAACTTATTTCTTCTTTTCTTTATTAAAGCTAATTCAGGCTCGATGTTGTTCTTTAGTCTTTCATTTTCTCTTTTTCACAATTTTTCTTTTCTTATTTTTTTTCTACCATACCCAGCCTTGTATTTTTTTTACCCTTCTCCATACTCATTTACATCACACACTCCTATGATAGCCACCCTCAACTTAGGTATTTTGCCTAAGTCAAAGTGTACAAAGCTCTAGGAGGACCAGAGCCAAAACAGGTTCATTATGATATAAGTGGGAAGGTGATAGGTATAATAATAACAAATATAGGCATTCAGGCTCAAAATTTGGATCAAGGGATATTATTCAAACATGAAAGGTCATTTAGGTTAAAATTGGACTAATATAAAAAATGGCCTATGATCTTTTCCAAACCACTCTCCTATAACCAAGGCAAGACCAACCAGGCAAGTGCTGGATTTGACACACAACGAGAACTAGGTAGTATCTCACAAACATATGGAACATAGGTACATCACAAGCTACTACCTATCTAGTTCATTCAACTATTAGCAATGATTATCATGTCCCTAATACCATGCCATAAATGGATTTACAGTAGTTGCATATAGATGTACATCACACAGTTACAAAATAGACAATTAGAAAGGTATTTACCATTCCCAAAAATCAACAAAATATGTCAAATGCCCCAGATACTTATTTTTCTCCCAATTAACCACAACCCATCACAAAACAAAACACAGTACGCCTAATCATACTGACTCTACTAGGAACAAAACTTTGGAAAAAAGAGGCACGATAATAATAACTCTAAGAGGACATCAACACCTATAAGAGGACATAAACATACCGCCTCTACTAGGAATAAGATTTGTGTTAAATGTGCTAACAGAAGGCCATCACATTAAGGTATACCCTAGGGTAGGAATAGTACCCTACAAATCGTACCCTAGATAGAATAATTTTGACAAGACTTATAGTATCATACGACTTGGTAACTTACCACTCATATACTATCATACGAGTGGTATGATATTCAATCGTACCTAGGGAAGCAACCAACCCAAGCACACTGTCCGACATATGAAAAGGGGGACCCCAATTCGCATCACAATATATGACTAGTACCTTCTAGTCGTATGTTGTCCAGAATCTCCACCCTAGGCAATTTCTAAGGGATTCAAGGCCTAGGTATTTCAACTTAATAATCCCCTACTCTTATGGTATCTTTGGTTCCTGTGGCTATATGTATTGAGTCCCGTTCAGAAGGTTACACAGGATCCATATAACCCGTGGGTGGATCTAGGACGATTAAGCTACACATACCCAGGTTAATAGTTTTAAATTCATGCTAAAACCGGTTCCCTTTCCCAGCATGGTTATATATATACATACATACATATATATAATTGTGAACGCATGTGGGTGGTTTACTTGGTTTTAAAGGTTAAAATTATTTTATCCTTATCTTGAGTAAAAGCTAGAGCTCACCTGATAACCCATCTTTATACTACTACTCCTTCTTAGTGATCAGATTCGAGATCAGTTTGGTTGGATTGAAGTGGTGAGCTTTCATATTCTGAAAGGATCCATTTCTTATCATGGATGTCATTACATACTTTGGTCATCTTGTAGAAATTGGTTTTGGCTATGGTTGGGGGCATGTACCAATTGAATATTTCTTTATTTTTGGTTAGAGGCTTTGTGGATCTGCTATAGGTCAGTATGGGCAGTGTTAGCAGTGGTATCAGCCTTAGTTTTGGCATTGGTATGAGGGCTGATACTATTTGATTGTATTTATAACTATTCCATCCTATTATATTTTGGATTATATATATTTATACTAAAGCTCAGTTGGTATGGTATGTATGGATTGGTTTATGATTTTGGTTAATGGTTGGATAATGGATTAGACTAGTTTGGGTTGGTCAAGGTCATGGACGTATCCCAAAGTTTGGAAATATAATAAACACTATCTTGTTATATGTTCAGAATTCATCCAACTCAGGGTGTGCATATTTAGAGATTGGGTAGGGTAACGGGGGTGGTCCCCGATCCTAGCTGGACTTGGGATGCTAATTACGATAAGCCCCAAGTTTGGGCCGTGTTAAGTTGGTATCAAATATTAGGTTCGTGGTCAATTATTAGTCCATAAAACTGTGTTGAGTAGAGTATCTTTAAACAGTGTGTAGTGCACCACACTCATAAGAGAGAGGCTACAAGGCATTTAGAAACTGTTTTTCATTTTTTCATATTCTATTTTCTTGCTTGGAGCCTAAGGTCTTGGATTTTTCTGATTTTCGTTTGATTATTTTTCAGATCATGCCTTGATAATCAGAAGCTTACAAAAACTCCTCTGTCCTTACTGGGGACAATTTTGATGGGAAACACACTACTCAGGGGATCCATACTCAGTCTAGGGGTCCAGTCCCTGATATTTCTGGAGTTCCACCAGTTCCTTCTAGTCCTCCTCAGGCAGACGTAATGAATGCTGAGTTTCATTAGTTGATTCATATCATTTCTTAATTGGTGGCTTCTCAGGATGAACATGGTGCACCTTTTACTCAATCTTCTAAGGCCATAAAGGTTGGCCATTTCATGAGGTTGATTCCTTCGACCTTTACCAATGTTAAGGTGAAGGAGGATCCTCAGGGTTTTCTGGATGAAATGGAAAATATCTTCAGGGTCATGCAGACCACGAATATAGAAGGGGTAAATTTTGCTGCCTATCAGCTAAAATATATTGGTGTACTAATGGTACGAGAAATGGGGGTAGGAAAGGGAAGAGGTTGATGAGTCTTCTCTATGGGAGACTTTCTCCAATGCTTTTTTGATTGCTTCTTTCCTCAGGAGCTGAGAGAAGCAAAAACGAAGGTTGATGAGTGTTTTCTGTGGGACACTTATCCAATTCAATCCTTCAAGGCTACAATTCAACACCACACATGACCACAAGGTATTCATGAACCATTTATCAATCAATCACTTTAATAGGCCAATACCTTAGTTTTAACTATTCTTCAAGTCAATTTATTGCCATTAAGAGCTATAGAACACCATTCATTGTTCATTAGCATTCATATACCAAACCTTAGTTCAAGACATAATTCAATTTTATGTTAGGGACTCTAACCCCTTTAACCAAGACATCCACCAAATTCACCATCTAAATCATTACATGGCCAACAAAGCCTTTACAAGTCACTTACCAACCATTCTTACTCATTAAGCCATTGCCTTAGTTCAAACACTATTAACATATAACTAGTTATTTCTCTTAGATATTTTTACAAACACCTTGAGGGATACCTTTACCATGACCAAAACCCAAGTAAAAACTATCAATATTAGGATTACTCATGACCCATTTGTTAACCCACATGTGTAAATCATCACCAAAAACATGTATAAACACAAGGTTAGACAAGAGTAAACAATACTCATCATTATGCATCAAAATCCTTAATATTTGATTTCAAAACCACCATTTACAAATCATAATCAAGGTTAAAAACACATTATACTTGAGAAATAATAATAATGAAAGAGTCACATGCCTTATACAAGGTGATTCACGAAAAGATTCTTTGTCTTCAAGCCTCTAGATGGCCTCTTTGATGAACCCTACCCCCAATATTCATAGAGAAGTTTTGAACAGTGTTTTGGAATGTTTTTATCTTGTCCATGTAAATAATGAAGGGTAAAACAATGTTATAAGTCATTGGTCATAAGGGTTTAGGTGTGAGAAAAGTCTCAAATATCCTCAGCTTAAAAGCTGAAAAATTGCACCCATGGGGGTATGACCCATACCTTAGGGTACTAGAGGTACCCTAAATCATACCCTATACTTATTCTTGGACCTCATACTAATCAATATACGACTCCTTATGTCTATGGCGTACCTTAGGGTAGGAGTAGTACCTTACAATTCTTACCCTAGGCAGAATACTTTTGACAAGACTTATAGTATCATACGACTTAGTAACTTACCACTCATTTACTATCATATGAGTGGTATGATGTTAAATCATATCTAGGGCAGCAACCAACCCAAGTACACTGTCCAACATACGAAAAAGGGGACCCCAACCCATATCATAATATATGACTAGAACCTTCTAGTCATATGTTGTCCAGAATCTCCACCCTAGGAAATTTCTAAGGGATTCAAGGCCTAGGTATTTTAACTCGGGAATCTCCTACTCCTATGGTATCTCTGGTTTGTGCGGCTACATGTATCGGGTCCCGTTCAGAAGGTTACACAGGACCCATATAGCCCGTTGGTGGATCTAGGATGGTTAAGCTACACATATCCAGGTTAATGGTTTTAAGTACATACTAAACCCGGTTCTCTTTTCCAGCATGGTTATATATATATACATATATATATATATATATATATATATATATATATATATATATATATGGCTATGAATGCATGTAGGTGGTTTACTTGGTTTTAAAGGTTGGGAGTTATTTTATCCTTATTTTGAGTGCATGCTAGTGTTCACTTTATATCCCATCTTTGGGTGGTTGTATCCCCATGCGATACAGGAACCGACCATTCTACTCCTCCTGCTTAGTGATCGTATTTGACATCATCTCGGTTGGATTGAAGTGGTTAGCTTTCATATTCCGAAAGGCTCCATTTTATGTCATGGATATCATTACATACTTTGGTCATCTTATAGACATTGGTTTTAACTATGGTTAGGGGTATGTACCAATCAAATATTGCTTTACTTTTGGTTAGGGGCTTTGAGAAACTGCTATAGGTCAGTGTAGGCAGTGTTGGCAGTGGTGTCAGCCTTAGTATTGGCATTGGTATAAGGGCTGATATCGTTTGACTCTATTTATGATTGTTCTATCCTATTACATTTTGGATTATATGTATTTATACTGAAACTCATTTTGTATTGGATGTATGGATTAGTTTACAATTTTGTTTTGATTTTAGTTATTGGTTGGATAATAGATGGTTGGACTAGTTTGGGTTGGTCAAGGTCATGGACATATCCCAAAGTATAGAATTATAATAAAATCTATCTTGTTATACATTCAAAATTCATCCAACTCAGAGTATGCATATTTAGAGATTGGGTAGGGTAATGGGGGTAGTCCCCAGATCCTAGCTGGACTTGGGATGCCAATTATAATAAGGCCCCAATTTGGGTCGTGTTAAGGTTGTATCAGAGCTTTAGGTTCGTGGTCAATTGGGAGTCCATAAAATCATGTCGAGTAGAGTATCTTTTAAGAGTGTATAGTGCACCACACTCTTAAGAGAGAAGCTACAGGGCATTTAGGAATTGTTTCTCTTCTTTGTATTCTATTTTCAAGCTTGGAGCCTAAGGTCTTAAATTCTTTTGATTTCTATTTGATAGTCTTTCAGATCATGCCTCGATGATTTGAAGCTTACGAAAACTTCTCTGTACCAACTGGGGATAATGTTTATGGGACACGCTCTACTCAGGGGATCCATACTTGGTCTAGGGGTCCAGTCCCTGATATTTTTGGAGATCCATTAGTTCTTGCTAGTCATCCTCAGGCAGACGTGATGAATGTTGAGTTTCATCAGTTGATTCATATCATTGCTCAGTTGATGTCTTCTTAGAATGAGCATGGTGCACCTACTACTCCATCTTCTGAGGCCACAAGGGTTGGCTAGTTCATGAGGTTGAGTCCTATTACCTTTACCAGTGTTAAGGTGAAGGAGGATCCTTAGGGTTTTCTGGATGAAATGGAAAAGATCTTCAGGGTCATACAGGCCACGAATATAGAAGGGGTGAATTTTGCTGCCTATCAGCTAAAAGATATTAGCATACCAATGGTACGAGGAATAGAAGCTGGCAATAGAAGAGGTTGATGAGTCTTCTCTATTGGAGACTTTATCCAATGCTTTTTGGATTGCTTCTTTCCTCAGGAGCTGAGATAAGCAAAAACGGAGGAATTTGTTAATCTAAAATAGGGGAAGATGTCGGTCAAGAAATATGCCTTGAAATTTTACCAGTTGTCTAGGTATGCTCCGGAATTGGTGTCTAATATGAGGGCCAAGATGAGAAAGTTCGCTTCAGAACTGTCTCAGGATTTGATCCTTGAAATCAAGACTACATTGCTGATCAAGGACATGGATATCTCTAGGTTGGTTATTCAAATTCAATAGGTGGAGGAGGAAAAGAGAAAGCAGGCTGAGATAGGGGAATACAGGGTAAGAATTTTAGGTTCTCTGAGCAGGGTGGTCAATAACACAGTGGTCGAAATAGTGGTAAGTGGCCAACGAAAAAGTGGGGGAGTTCTAGTTCTTTCTCCCCAGCTAGTGCTCCTTACCCGAAGCAGTCGGGTGATAGGCGTCAATAAGGTGGCGATAACTTCAGGGCACAGTGAAATACCTTGGCCTTGAATCCTTTAGAAAATTGCCTAGGGTGGAGATTCTGAACAACATACGACTAGAAGGTACTAGTCATTTGTTGTGATACGAGTTGGGGTCCCCCTTCGTATATTGGATAGTGTGCCCTAGTTTGTTGTTTTCCTAGGTATGATTAAATATCATACAACTCGTATGATAGTGTACGAGTGGTAAGTTACCAAGTTGTATGATGCTATGAGTCTTTTCCAAAGTGTTCTACCTAGTGTATGGATTGTAGGGTACTACTCATATCCTAGGGTACGACTTGGACATGAGGGGTCATATGTTGATCAGTATGGGGTCCAAGGGGAAGTCTAGGGTATGATTTAGGGTACCTCTCTTACCCTAGGGTATGGGTCAAGGGGGTGAGTCGTACCTCTTGGGTGCCATTTTCAGCTTTTAAGTTGAGGATATTTTAGACTTTTCCCACCCCTAAACCCTTTTAACCCATGACTTATAATATTGTTTAGCCCCTCATTATTCACTTGAACAAGATAAAAACAATCCCAAACACTCTCTAAAACTTCTCTATCAAGATTGGGGCTAGGGTTTATCAAAGAGGCCATCTAGAGGCTTGAAGACCAAGATCTTTCCGTGAATCACCTTGTATATGGCATGTGACTCTTCCCTTATTGTTATTTATAAAATATCATGTATTTTAACCTTGATTATGATTTCTAAATGGTGTTTTTGAAATAAAATGTTGAGGGTTTTGATGCATAGTGATGAGTATTGTTTACTCTTGTTTAACCTTGTGATTATACATGTTTTTGCTGATGGTTTGCACATGTGGGTTCTTGTTGATTGTGGTTTAGAAAATGGGTCATGAGTAACCCTAATATTAATGGTTTTCACTTGGATTTTGGTAATGGTAAAGGCATGCCCGCAAGGTGTTTATGAAAATTTCTAAGAGGAATAACTATTTACATACTAATAGTGATTTGAACTAAGGCAATGGATTAATGAGTAAGAATGGTTGGTAAGTGACTTGCAAAGGACTTGTTGTCCATGTAATGAGTTAGTTGGAGAATTTGGTGGATTTCTTGGTTAAAGGTGTTAGAGTTCCTAAGATGAAATTGAATTGTGTCTTAAACTAAGGTTTGGTATATGAATGCTAATGAAGAATGAATGATGTTGTATAGGTCTTAATGACTACAAATTGACTTGAAGGATTATTGAAACTAAGGTTTGTTGAAACTAAGGTATTGGCCTATTAAAGTGATTGAATGATAAATGGTTCATGAAGGCCTTGTGTTCACGCGTGGTATTGAATTGTAGCCTTGATGGCTTAAATTGGCTAAGTGAGTTAGTGACATAACCCTACCCGGGGCCTTGTCATAATGGGCATCCCAAGTCCAACCAGGATCGGGGACCACCCCTGATACCCAACCCAACCATCCGAACGGATACCCTAAGTCGAATGGATTCTGAATGTGTAATAAGATAGCGTTTACTACGATTCCATACTTTGGGATAGGTCTATAACCGTGACCAAGTCCAACCATCCATTACTAACCAATAACCATAACCAAACCAATATAAAGACCAAGTTCATGTCCATAGCATAACATAATAGGATAGAAAAATTATAAATTCAGATCAAACTTAAGTTACAAAGTCTCAGATTAAATGATGGAAAAACCTAAACCATACGACCCGTCCCCAACCATATGACTCTACCAACCAAGTCGTACCCATTCTCAAAACCAATCAAACCCACCACCAACACTGGTTAGCATACGACCAAGAGAATACCAACCGTACCCTATCATACGACTAGTACCCACATCGTATGATATCCAGAATCTAGAAATCCATGAAAATGTTCTAATGATCCCAAACCCAAGGTGTTTCAGTCTCCCCCACTAGGTTCATTCATCCCCAAATGATAATAAGGTAGGTCAAACATGAGCACGATTCATTTGCATTATAAAACATCAATCCAACCTTTAACCAAATTAGAAAATAGAGATGTGATCAAGAACACATAGCTTCCGCACGAATATCTGGAGTAGAAAACAAATGTAGATATTTGGACTTCATATCTGCTTCCACTTCCCATATTGCCTCTTCCACCTTGTGGTTTTGCCATAAAACCTTAATCGAGGACCCATCCTTGGTCCGTATTCGACGAACCTGCTGATCCAATATCTCAATCAGGACCTTTTCATAAGAAATAGAATCCAAGATATCCAATCCATCCAAAGGAACCACCGAAGAAGGATCATCAAGACACTTTCTCAACACAGAGACATGAAATACCGGATGAATAAAGCTCAAACTAGAAAGCAACTCCAATTCATATGCCACGTTAGCAACCCTCTATAAACTGCATAAGGACCAATATATCGGGGACTGAGCTTTTTTTTTATCAAACCACATCACTCCCTTCATGGGAGATACCTTTAGGAAAACCTTATCCCCAACCTCGAATTCCAAGTCTCTACGGTCACATCCGCATAGGACTTTTTTCAACTTAGGGTAGCCTTAAGCCTATTCTGAATCGCCTTCACCTTTTCTATAGCCTGATAAACCTAATTTGGATTGAACATATCCACCTTACTAAGCTCAAACCACCCAATTGGAGATCTACACCTCCTACCATACAATACCTCAAAAGGGGCCAACCCAATGCTAGAATGATAGCTATCAACCAAATTTCCACCATAATTAATCACACACGTATGAAGCATGTCCTTCAATGTCTGAATAGTCCTTTCTGTTTGTCCATTCGTCTGTGGATGAAAAGTAGTGCTCAAACTAACCTTAGTTTCTGACCCCTTTTGAAAAGACTACCAAAAGTGAGATGAAAACTGCATACCATGATTAGAGATAATCGAAATAGGTATGCTGTGGCCAAGTGCACTCGCACGTGTATGTGGTCTCACCCTGTAATATAGTGGCCTTTTATAAAGCCTAATATCGATCCCACAGGGACTTGTATCAACAATTATATAATTTAAGTCCACTATTGAGATTAATGGATGTGAGAGTGAACAAAATACTTTTGAGTGAACAAAATACTTTTTGATTTATAAACTGAAATTAAGTAAATAGTGCGTGAAAGTAAATTGCTTAGACAATCAATAAGGAGAAAACTAGGGTTAAGGCTCTACAAACCATCAAACTAAGCTATTGAAGATCATTTGTTAGATTAAGTATCTTGGTTTTTGATTCATGGGATTGATATTATGATCATGGTCTCCCAAGCCTCTAATCACCTATCTAACTTAGACCCACAACTACATTGTTGAGAGGGAATGTGAGAACTAAGCTAAACGCATTTATATTTCATCCTGTAGTGAACCAAATAAGGATTCTAGGTATATCCCTATCCAAGACTCTAATTTAAATTCATTATTTTATAAAATAATAATAACCTTACTCTATCTATTCCCATATTCTATCCTCTTATTCCCCCCCTTGAGTTCACAAAGATGATAATAGATGTATTCTAAAGGTTTTGAATCCTTAAAATAGTTATAAATAAGATAAATAAACAACCAAATATGATAAGAAATAAAAACTAGATCAATTCAAAGCAATAGTAAGCATGTTCTTGGCCTTAACCCCAGAAAGGGGGCTTTAGCCACTAATGGTCATAACCGTAATCAACATGGATGAATACAATATAAAATCAATAAATAAACTAAATTAAAAGAATAAAAACCCTAATTGAAGTATTTTCCAGCCCCTCTCCAAGTTTCAAAGTTGTCCCAGGTGAATAACATCAAGTTCAAGTATCCTATTTATAGGAGGACGATTTTGGCCGTGTTGGGAATAAGGTGTTCACCGCCCTTGTCATTCCTAGGGAGTATGGGTTATGAAAAGGAAATAAATACCATGGGAATAGGGTTTTTTCCACATGGGTCAGTCCATGGGTGTAGGGGTCGCACCGCAGGGCTATTCCGATACCCTCACTGGAATTCACCTTGACATCTAAACTTGTCTTGTGCATTTGGCCTTCCATCCCAAGCCTTTTGGTGTTGTTTCCACGTTATTTCCAGATTTTTAATAATACATATATCATCATAATCAAATAAAAAAATCATATTATAGCATCAAACAACACGTATTAGAGACCAAAACAACTAAACGTTCAAGACAATAAACTAGAAACTTAAGCTAAGAACTAGTTTTGCCCATTTTGATCTTAAACTTAGTTTTGACTCTTGGATTGATTCAATTACAATTTTAACACTACAAAAAAGTTTATCCACACATAATTACACAATAATAACCTTAGGAACTAATTACACTAACTAGAATTTATCAAGATCAACTAGAACAACACCTAACTCAAGTTAGTAACACTAGTTTTCTCGTTTTAATTTTAAGTGACCAATTCAAGTACAAGCTTGTTTGAAAGACACTTTAAACATTGTAATAAATCAATTAAACACTTATATGCATAATTATATCATCATTAACATATTAAGCACATAAGAAGTCCTCAAAATCAGGCTAAATAAGCTAGTATAACAACACTGAGGTGCATAAATCCACCTCAGATCACCACTCCATACTTAAAACCTTGTTTATCCTTGAAAAACTCTTTACTCTAAGAATCATAAGCAAAGGAGAATATACACTTCTAATACAAGAAAGAAACTCAAGGTAGTACTACAGTGACCACACGAAATGCAAGTTTCTACAATAAGCATGTTACATACACAATTAAAAGTTCAAGAATACTACTCCAAAACATCCTAGCCTCAAGAATTAACTAACCAAGTTGGAAAACTCATGCATGTTGCTCAATCAAAGACATCATACAAATCTCCCAACTATCATCAAACATGTGCCCTCACCATAAGAGAGTTACCCATAAGCATTCACATGGATGCAATTTATAACAGAATGGGTACAAGAATCAAATTACACTCACTCTCAAAAAAAGAATTCACAAGTTACACATGATGAACCATAGGCTTGACCTTAGTGTAGTACTCAACTAATATTAGAATGTTGAAGCTCAGGATCAAGTAGATCTTTAAGGGTTGTAATGTAGGCTCAGGAATGGGTAGGAACTAATTTGGCCATGAATAGTGACAATCTTCTCTAAGCGCTTTAATACATCACCTTATACAATTAAGACCAATCTCCAACAACCAAATTTCACCTCCACTACCTTCACACAACTTTTTTTACCCCATCTCATTGAGCTCATTCACATACAATATCGTGGGAGTATTATCTATTAATTCATGATTTAATTTTACCTTTTTTCACACCTGTTTTATGTTACGTACCCCTATGATAGCCACCCTCAACTTAAATGATTTTCGTTAATTGAGGTGCACAATGTCTAAAGAGGAACAGGGCCAAAACAGGTTTATTATAGCACAAATTTCTCAAACTCCCAACCATAACACAACAATTATACATACTAATAACTATTACTTTGGGGCTTTAATTTCACCTTTCTCCTACTTGAATTTCAAAATCATTACTCAATTAATTTTATACTAAAGCTCTTAGGGGCTTTGGATCAAATTCAGGTCTCAAATAAGGGGATACATACTACATATGAGGCTACCAAAAATAACAAGCTAAAGGCTTAATGGGGATAACTAGGATTATGCACTATGGTAGGTCAAAAGAAGGTATGAAACATGGGTATCAAAAAAATGTCTATATCATATCCTAAACCCACACTCTTTATTTCGCATTGCGTACACACCAGACAAGTTCTAGACATCACATGCACCAAGGAATATACAAGCACCTCACACACACATGGCACATGCTCAACTTAAGTAGGATCATTATAGACTCTTAACTAAACAATAGCATGAATTCAACCATTAATCCAACAAGTACAAGAGTCATAATCATGAGCCCAGGAGTCTCAAAAGTAGTAATTCATACAATTAACTTGCTCTTTTAAAACCCAAACACTTGCATCATGCAGTCAAATGTAGCACCAACAAGAACATCCCACTTATTTCTATCACAAAATTTTTTAAAATTACACCTAAAATGGGAATTTCCCTATCCCACACTTACAAATCTACTTTGTCCCCCAAGTATACTTTAAAGTAGAGATAAAAAATACTCTTTGAGGCTTATAGGCCTAACTAGTAGCATATTTATACATCAATGAAGGTCCAGGGACCCTACACTTAGTCTTCGCCATGCTCCTTAGCTTAGGTTTTCTCGTACTCAGGCTTTCCATCAACCTGTAACTCAAAAAAACAAAAACTAGTGAAGTAAAAACTAAAATACTAAAAGTAAAACCTACCTTAACTTGGATTGACTCCCAAACAGCGCCTGATTTAGTGTCACAGTATGACCCAATCTTTGACTCATCCATTTTTCTTTATCCTCTTCCTCCTACTTGGATTCCATCTTTTTATTTGTTTCTTACCTCTTGAGTGTGAAATCTCAAGGTTAATATCTCTCTCAATAATAGACTTTTCAGGCTTATCAATCTACATTATTTTAGGCTGGAATAGTTGTGTCTTGGGTCGCTCAATGAGAAAGTTCAAAGAGGTATATGGTGGACTAAAATCCACTACCCCATACTTATCCCCTTCAATCATTGTAATTATGTACAAATCTTGGTAGTGGGATAGTGTGTTGAGTGGTTTGTACACTTTGAAACTGCCTCTTTATCATCCAACCTCATTGTAAGCATGCCCTCTCTCACATCTATGAATGCTCCTTCCATCGCCAATTATGGATATCCCAAGATGACTGACACTCTTTTGTCTGCCTAAAAATCTAAAACAATAAAATCAGCAGGAATAACAAACTCACCAACCTTAATGAGAATATCCTCTATGATTCATTCAGGCTGGGCTAGGGTCTGGTCTACCAATTGGAGTATCACAAAGCTCGATCTCGACTTTCCCAAGCCCAATGTGTTGAATAAAGAAAGGAGCATCAAGTTAATATTTGCCCCCAAATCACTAAGTGCATAGACCACCTCACTATTTCTAATATGAATAGAGAGCATAAAACTCCCAGGGTCTTTAAGCTTTTTGGGAATCTTTTGCATCACCAAAGAACTACACTCCTCAATGAGTGCCACTGTCTCAATATCCCGCAACTTAACTTTGTTAGTGATTGCATCCTCTGCAAAACATCTAACAAGGGAAGATTAATATGAAGATCTCTGAACATTTCAAAGAACTTCTTAAAGCATGTATCCTTCTTCTCTTTCTAAGCTTCTATGAGAAAGGTGGTGGTAGTCTTTGCTTTACCTGTTTAGTAACTTCTGTTTTCCAGCACTCAAAACTTCTTTGAATTTTTCAGCAACTTTGTCATCTACCTGCTTTAGAACTAAGTCCGCATCTACTTCCTTAGTTGTCTTTGGAGGTTCTTCATTGAGCTCTTTACCGTTCCTCAAATTAATTGTCATTATATGTTTTGGATTTTCAGTATCACTTGGCAAACCACCTTGAGGCCTGGCATTTTACGCCTACTGCATTTGCCCAATCTACATCTCTAAGTTCTTTGTATCCATTTACTGGCTCTTTATATCTGCTGCCAACTGTGCTTGAGCAGCTAAAATTTGTTTCAGCATCTCTTCCATATTGCTAGTTTGAGTCATGCCCTAATTTCCTTAAACCTGCTGGTGTTGAAATTACTGTTATTGGTTGTTCCATGATAAAATTGGTAGCTGCGTTTGCCACTTTTGGTATAAGGTTTCCCTTAATTCAACTTTTGAGCGTTACCCATAAACATCACTGACTCAAGATTTGCACCACACACGGCTGCAGAATAACCACTATTGCCACAAATCTCTCACTAAGTATGTGTCTGATGAATTACATTACTTATTGTTGCAGGCTGTGTAACCCCTAATTTTTTATTACTGAGCTGAGTTGTTAACTGATTTTGTAGTATAGGAACCTGAGATGATATAGCAGTAAACTGGTCAGCCTCTAACACACCTACAACCTTCTTTGGAGCACTTCTTGAGTCAGAATGCCACTCAGGATTCCCTACTGCAATTTGGTTCAACAAAGTGTATAGCTCATTATACGCCAATTCCAATGCTTAACCACCTGCAACTGAATCTACAAAAATTTTCATGTTGTGATCAAGTGCCTTAACAAAAGTGTGAGCTATTACGTCATTGGATTACTTATGATGTAGATAGTCCTGAAGAAGAGCTTTGAACCTCTCCCACACATGATATAAGTTCTTATCAGGCTTCTATTTAAAGCTCACTATCTCACTGTGTAATCCGCAGTCTTGCCAGATAGAAAGAATCGAATGAGGAATTTTTGGGCAAAGTTATCCCAGATTTTGATTGAACTTGCCAGCTCAGGGTTTAACTAATTTTTGCTTCCCCTAATAGTAAAAAGGGGAAAAGTTTCAGCCTAACATAGTCAGTTGACACTCGCGTAAGTATGAATGTGTCACTGATCTCTAAGAAGTACCACGGTGGACTTGTGGATATTCATGTCAAAGCCCCATAAACTATCCACTGCTGATCAAAAGTTGCATCATGTTCTATTTCAGCTCAAAGTTACCTTCAACACTGATTTTTGAATAGGGGAGGTTAAATTTATCGAAAGTGGGATTGCCACTTCGCGAACTGTCCTGTGGGCTGCTTAATCTTCAGCCATGAGAGTAGGATTGTATTGTTCCTTTTGAATTTGTGGGATACGGTAGAGAAGGATTGATTCTCTCCTCAATTGGTGAAAATTAAAACTAAAACTAAAAAGAAATTTAAAAAGTATCAAGACCCTAGAACTAAAACTAAAACTAAGACTAAAACTAAAAAGCATCAAAGAAACTAAAACTTATGAATTTCAATACCAAGACCAAGAGTGAAGCATCAAAGAAATCTAAAATGTAAAATTAAAACTAAAATAGTTGCCAATTTACAAGTCCCTGGCAACGGCGCCAAAAATTTATTGCACCCAAGTGCACACGCAAGTTGATACAAGAACAAACCTAAAACACACAAAACCAGCCACTAAACACTTCAAATCCGAACAACAACAACACAAACTAGACTAGAAGAAAGGAGATGAAGAAAAACAACACAAACACCATTCGGATTCAACAAGAAAGAAGAAGAAAATTACATTAAAAGATAAAGGATAGTAATGAAACATACACCACTTTTAATGATTAGCACCAAAGTGTATATCCAACACTTAGACACACCTCACCATTGAAGGATAACACTTTATTCTTAGGTAGACACAAAGGAAGTCACCTTCCCCAAGCACCAACCTTTCTTGCCAATTTGTCAACATAAGTGAAATCCATCAATTGTGCTACCCTAATTTCGATTTCTCTCTCTTAAGGAGAAAGAGAAGACTACAAACTAAGACTACAATTATAATATAAAAAGTCAATCAATTCAATATATCCAAAAACTTAGGAAAATAAGAGCTAAGGTGTCTATTTATACTATTACATAATAAAAGACTTAATTACCCTTAATGAAACTCCCAAAAGAGGCGCCTCTTGAGTGTAGATTTAGAGTGAAAAATGTCTTCAATGCAATTAACTTGAGGCACCTATGGAGTTTATAAGTCCTCCTCCTTTTATTCTCTTGAACAAGGCTTTAAAATACTCCAAAAAGACTTTAATTGCTTGCCAATTCCGAAGCTTGAACGTTGGACAATATCTTGTGCTCTTGGTACTCCTTATGATTGTATAGTCCTCACCATCTTGAAAGGAATTTGTCCTCGAATATCGATCTTGCAAAACCAAAGAGACGGAAAACAAGCACACAATCCTCAAGGGAGGAGGGTTAGCATTAGTACAATAAGTTATATAGATAAGCCAAGGTTGCTCACACTTGATATACATCCATGGGTCCTTTGTTTGGGACATAAAAGACTTAGCATAAATAGCACAAAGAAAGTGAATAGGATCAACATAAAAAATGAATGGACATAATCCGAGGCTATCCCTTCCATACTTCAAGAAGGCACCGAGATCAAAGGGTTGAAGTAACCAAGGGCATAAGCCAAGACTAATAATCCCTTTTAATAGGGGATCCAACTCACAATCATCCAAGACATTATACACAACTATGCCATACACAAGGTCACTATGAACAAGGTTAATGTCATGGTTTTCAACACGCAAGTTCAAAGAAACACTCCAAGGAGGTACACATTTGAACTACAACCAACTATCCTTTGTTATGCTCATGAAACACCTACCACAAACATCATAAAGGAAATGGATAAGGCAATCATCAATAGGTAAGGCAACTACAAAGGTCCACAAAATCCATATAGCATTGTAACTCCAAAGTGGACCAACAAACAAATATCCTACCCTTACATAAAACAAATCCAAGACTTGCATGGCATCATCATAAGAAAAGAGGTAGTATAGGAAAGCATAAAGTTTAAAGGAATCATCCAAGGTGCTATGATCTATAAGAATGCCAATTGATTCAATAGGTTTAGCAGATAAGGTTGGAATCAAGTCATTTACACTCATACAGCTCCTTTCCTTCAAATGAATCATAAACTTGGCATCCACAAATTGAGATTCAAGTAACTTAAGCACAAGTGTGTTAAATAAGGATGCACATGTATAAACAATACCCCAAAGATGAAATGACACATTTGCCTTAGGGTCATCAATCATGAAACCACATTCTATTTCAAGATAGTAGCCCACACACATATTTAAACCACAATAGGCAGTAAAGGGATAACAATCAAAACCATTTTCACAAGTACAATCACAATTCGGGTCTCCTAAATATTGTAGGAAATCAAGGTCAACTCTACCTGATTGATTATTTTGCACACCCTCACTAGTTGTTGGCAATTCACATACCAATACAGACTTACCTTGGTTTTCACAAGGATCAACTAGTGTGTAAATACTCTTGTCACTTGGTAAGGGAACCTTATTCAAGTTATAAGTGCTAGGACTAGATGCACACAAATCATTCTTACGAAAAGAATTGATTTTATCTAAAGAATCAACTAGTGCTTGCGTAATCACAACAAGAGTTTGGTCCTTATGAAGCCTAAAAACACAAGGATTATCACAAAAGGAATATTCATACACTTCTTCACTAAGAGAATCCAAAACTACAACACTTTGGCCACTACTAGCTACATCATAACAATTCAAGTTTCTAGGGGTGTAGAAGATAGCTTTGTTACCTTGTAGATCATGGGAAGTGTGTTCTTCACTTGGTTTTGCATCATGGAAGCATTCATGATCCACATTACAAAGGAATACATCAAGGTTTCTCTTTGGACTCACTTCTTCATCACCTATCCCAAAATTGGGACTTCTGGCCAAGGGCTTGAAGGGAACTTCCTTGGACTTCTCCTTGGGACTTCTAGGGTCTAGAACCTGCACATGAGAAGAGAAAATACTAGGTAAAATGATAGTATTTGGGTTATTTAGTAATAAGGATTCTTTGTGGACAAGTTCCACCATCAAGCATTTCTTTCCCCTTCCAACTTAACTACCTATGGTTTCCCCTTCCTTTTCCTTTTTTTTTCACATCCTTCTTATATCTCACCACTAAGTTTCTCTCCATATTGAGGCTTGGCATCATTATATTTGTGTGATAATTCTCCCACTTCTGCTACTTGAGTGGATTGAGTTCGGTTTAGTGGATCTTGGCGATGAGACATTGGATTTGATCAGTGATAGATTTCGATTTGTGGCATGGGATTTTATGGGGTGTGGGGTCCTTGGTAAATTAGATTTGGGACTTGGAGGTTTGAATTTTGTGGAGGCTTTGGTGGATATAATCTATCAACCCTCAATTTCCTTCTAATCATACCACCCATCAAGGATTCTATTTCACTCCTCATAGAATCCATATCACCCATTATAGCATCGTGATTATCCTCTATTTTTTGGGCAAAGGCCTCAAGACGAGCCATCAAGGCTCTAATAGCATCATTTACCAAAGGTTGGGATGAAGAACCCTCGGATTCCATGGTCAAAAGTACCTAATAAGAAGTTAAAAAACAGCAAAGAGAAAACCTAGAAAACGAACAAACATGTTAGTTCAAGAAAGGCTCCACCACTCTTACACTCGTTTCTTACCTCACACTTGGTTTCACAAGTGTTGAAAACTTGGCAATACTCGGCAAGTGAATGAGTGGTGAATATTCTTTGGTACGGAATCAACTTTTGTTTGATTTGACTCAAATAAAATGATGTACGGACTTGAACCATCGAACCACTATGAATTTGAAAATGAGAAAAACACACAAAATATCGAAGACGCAAAACAAACGGATCTAATCTAATTACCAAACTAGTAGGTATTTACTAGCTTGATAATTAGTGATAGAACCAATAAAATCTAAACTAGAAACAACAATTAGAAAATAGAGAATCTAACTAAGAACTTAATTTGGCCGTTGAGCTATGATGATGTGGCATTCAATGATTGGACGTTGAGTTTTCAAAATATTTTTACCCAAAGTTTTCAAGTCTCGGCCTAGAACACCCTTGGAGAAGAAGAATTTTTGTTTGTGAGGGAAAAATTGAAGGTTTGGAGCCCTTTTGGAGCTTCAAATGAATTCAAAATGGATTGGTCCCCCCCTTGTACTTTCAATTGTACTTGATTAATCTCTTTGTCTCTTCTTTCTTTTGGATGACAATGAATATGCTAAGGAATATTCTTTCATAAACACCAAGTACATTCTCTTTCTTCTCTTTTTTTGGATCAAACGCACTCTTTGAATATTCTTCCTTAGCAAGACTTGATGAAAATGGAATAATAAGATGAATATTTAAGAGTTGACCAAAGTTTAACCACTAACTAAATGAACTTCAAATCTGGATTTTTTTGTAGATCTATGTTCCTTAGGCCAAGGTGAACTAAAATATGTAAAAATCAGCCACAAAACTCTTCCAAATCACAAGCCGAATTTTGGATCTAGCTTAAAAGCTTAAAAAAACACCATATCCATGGAGGTTCTTAGCTCAAACTCAACTAAATCTTATTCCAAGTGTAGATCTAGACTCCCTAGGTGTTGGAGAACAAGAATCTAACACAATAAAACAACAAAACACAATAAAAATATGTAGATCTAAGATTTAAAAATCTGCCAAAACACAAAAATGGATTTACAATTTTTTTGGTGAGATTTTTGATTTTCTACACTCTTTTTGTTGAGATTTTCTTAGATCCAAGACTTAGAGTTGTGGAACAACTCTGATACATGAATTTGATACCAAATGATACAAGAACAAACCTAAAACATA
>NC_061119.1:137857968-137865448 GCF_002878395.1 Capsicum annuum | reverse complement strand
GCCAGAAAAGGGAGGCGAGTTTAGCATGTCTTTAAAATTATTAACCTAGGTATGTGTAGCCTAACTGTCTTAGAACCACCTACGGTCTATATGGGTGCAGTGTAACCCCCTGAATGGGCCCTAGTACAAGTAGCCATACGAACCAGCAATACCATAAGATTAGGTTATTCTTGAGAACCATTCTCTCTCTATGATACATATGTATAGTGTACTTAGAGGATTCCCATGTAACTCATAGTATCATTTATGGTTACTATGACCAACCCTTATGTAAAAAAACATGAGTTTTTAGTGTCCATCCATTAGAATCGCACCTTCACTATTAGCTATCATACCATGCAATTATTTCTCAATTAAAACAATTATGATCCAACAACCCATTATTCCATTATTATTAACCAAGGCTATGAGTAGTGGTATTGTCATACTGATTAGAGCTTACAAGCAATGTCTGTAGCCAACCTTTTTATGTAAAAGGATTTTGACGTACCTATAGATTACATTATCAAGTTAACTTGGGGGAATCCCTTGTACTCCTACAAGTGTTCCATTATTAGGTTTGCTTGGGAGAATCCCATGTACCCCACAAGATGTTTATTACCATGTTTACTTGGGGGATTACCTTATATCCCATAAGAAAGTTTAATTAACCTTAACCATGACCACCAAACCTTACCATTTAACCATTCCAAACCATTTATACCATTTAGGTTTCCACTACCAAACCATACCATGCAATAGTTCCATTAAAAATCTAATAATATAGTAAAAGCATTATCAAAAGCATTTTATCAAACATGTGGGGGCATAGTGTTTCCTAAAACCAATTCCAATTACCAATTATCCATTCCCATGCAACTAATTGTCCAAACCAACATTAAAGCATATAATTACATAATTGAAACATGGGAAAACCATAACCAAGTATCTAACACTAAAAACCCAATATATATTTGAAAACCCCCAAAACCATATAATAATCATGCCATGAAAATATTATATAAAATATGCCTTTAGTTGGAACTAATAATAAGGGAGGAGTATATGCCTTAGATTATGAAGATGAGGAGAGAAATTGATCCTATAGATAAAACCCTAGCCTCCCTTTACCAAGAGCCTTAGGGAGATTTAAAGAGTGTTTCTAAGTGTTTTAGCTTATAATAATAGGGTAAATAATATCCCTATAGTGATGCAAGTCATGGGTCCTTAAGAGGTTAAGTGAGAAAATATCCAGATTACCCCCAACTTAAACTGGTTAAAATTCTCGTTAGATGGTACGACTACCCATACCAGTTGTACCCTTCAATACAAGTGATGCCTACCACTAATACCCTAGGCCCTCTTGTACCCAACACTGTCCATCATACAAATTACCTAACCCAAGTTATACCTAACCATACAATCAGTACCCCTAAACTATATCCCTAGCAGAATAGAATCAAATGAGGTTTAATCACTGTCTTTCATATAAGTCAGTGGTAAGACTCGAACCCTATCTTATGGCTTATAGTGAGGCACTCATACTCAGATCCTAACTTAAGTTACTAAGTCTCAGATTAAGTAAAGGAAAAACCCAAACCATATGACCCATCACCAACCATATGACTCATACCAACCAAGTTATACCCATTCCCAAAACCAATCCAACTTACCAACTAACACTGGCTAGCATACGACCAATAGCATACCAATCGTACCCCATCATACGACTTATACCCATAAACATATGATGTCCAAAATTAAGAAATCGATGAAATTTTGTAAGGGTCCTAAACCTAGGGTATTTTAATTAGAGTCCTTGGATGTTGAATTGAATGGATGTTAATGTATGGACACAGGGTTAGAGTCCTAATATTGACTAATAATAGTTGTTATGACTTGAGTTTAAAGTCCCGTGCCTAAGAAATGGCATGAGGTTAGAGACCCTTTCCTAATGAAATAGCTTAAGGTTAGAGTCACTTGCCTAATAAAATAGTTTGAGGTTGGAGTACCTTGCCTAGTGAAGTGGCTTGTGGTTAGAGTTCACATGCTTTGTAGGATGGCTTGAGGTTAGAGTCCTCTTTCTTGAAATAACCAGGAGGTTTAAACTTCCTAAGCTAAGTAAATGAAAGGTTAGAGTCCTCTACTCCATATATCATGATTGAATGTTTTGAAATGTATGCTAAGACCTTATTTTCTTTCTCGACACTCGATGTACCTATATATCCACATATATTACTATGTATATAAATGTTGTTTCTTATGATGGTTTTACTTGATTGTGAAAAATGGTACTATTTTATTCTGACCCTTGGGTTTCATGCTAGTACTTTAACCGCAAACTATCTTCGGATATTGTGTCCTCATGCAACACAAGGGTCAGAGCTTCTTCTTCTCTTCCTATACAATGACTATATATTCGAGTGGTTTGGGTGTTAACTTTAAACTAGTGATCTTCCATACTTCAGAAGGAATACATTTTATGGTCTTTCTATCTTATGCCATAGACTTATTTTAGATTTAGTTTTTGGCTATTGTCGAGGGCATGTCTCAATATATTTTGACATCAAATTTGTAGAGGCTTTGTAGATGACTATGGACTTAGGTATATTGGTTTGGTATGTTGACATTAATGGGATGATTGGACATTCTTAAGTTATGTTTTTTAGTATTATTTTTGCAATCTTAATTATAATGCTTGGATTTTATTCGACATTAGTGGATTGATGTGATGGTTAGGTTAGGTTAATGGGGTGATATTTGGTCTTTGTTGGGATTGAGATTCTTATACAACAAGGCCCGATTTCGAGTTATGTCAAGTTGGTATCAGAGCCTAGGTTCATGGTTAGTTGGGTATCCACAAAGCTGTATCATGTAGAGTTTATTTTATGGGTGTGTAGCACATCACACTTATAAGAGAGGACTATAAGACATTTAGAAATGTTACCCTTTCTTATGGTTCTATATCGAGCTATAGAGTCCAAGGTCTTAGATTTCTCTGATTTTTATTTTCTTACCTTTTAGATCATTCCTCTAAGATGATCTAATGTTTAGGCAAACCCTTCTATCCCAAGTAAGGACAATGTGGATGGAGCTCATCCAACCTATGGAGTCTAGACCCTGTCTAGACGTCCAGTACTTAATTGTTATAGAGTTTCACCGATTTAATCTAGTCCTCTCCTAGTTCCTGAGGATGACATAATGAATGCTAAGTTTTGTTGGTCCATTGATATGATTGTTTAGTTGGTGGCTTCTCAGGCAGAGCGTGGTGCTTCTATTACTCTATCTTCTGAGGCCACATGGGTTGGCCAGTTATAAGGTTGAGTCCTCCAACCTTTACCGATGTTAGGGTGGGGAGGACCCTTAAGGTTATCTAAATGAAATAGAAAAGATTTTTAAAGTTATGCATGCCACTAATATGGATGGGTGGAGTTTGCGGTCTATCAGTTAAAGAACGTGGCGTACCAATGGTATGAATAATGGTATTGAACAAGGGGTGATGTTGATGAGTCATCCTTGTGGGAGGATTTCACAAATGCATTTCTAGACTTCTTCTTTCTTTAAGACTTGATGGAAGAAAAGGCTGAGGAATTTATTAATCTGAAACAAGGAAGGATGTCAGTCAAGGAGTATGCCTTGAAATTCCATTAGTTGTCTAGGTATGCTCTGGATATGGTGTCGGATATAAGGGCTCAAATAAGAAAGTATACCCCAAGATTGTGTCATGAGTTGGTCCTTGAGAGAAATACGACTTTGTTGATCAAAGACATAGACATCTCTAGATTGGTTATGTACATGCAACAAGTGGAGGAAGAGAAAAATAAACTGGTTGAGTTTGATGAAAGAAATTTAGGCCTTTTGAGCAAAGTGGTAGAGATGGTGGTAAATAGACAAGGAAAAAGTGGGGGAATTTTAGTTCTTTCTCCTCGGTTAGTGTTATTTACCCGAGGCCATTGGGTGATCATCAGTCTCAGTTTAATGGTGGGTTTTCAGCACAGGGTGCCTAATCTCAGGCTAGTGGGGCTTAGTCAGCTCCATCATACCCTCCTTATAGATTCTGTGGTCAGTATTATTTTGGCCAGTGTGAGAAGGCGAGGAACAAATGTTTTAGATGTGGTCATATTGGGCACATGCAATGAGAGTACCCCTCTCTAGTATCTTCTTGGGCCAACAGGGACCCTAATACTACTTTATCCACTCTTGCACCAAAGGGTGCTTCTTTTATTTTTGCTTCTGTTTCTACCCCGGTAGGAGACTTTGTGGTTGTTAAAAGAGTCTATAGGGTGTGTGTGGTATCTATTAGTGGTAAAGAAACTCTTGTAGACTTGATAAAGTTGGACATGGTTGATTTTGATATTATATTTAGGATGGATTAGTTGCATTCGTGCTATGCTTCCTTAGATTGTTGGACCCATATGATCATGTTTAAATTCCATAATGAACAAGTCATTAAATGGGTAGGGTGTTCTTTAATGCCTAAGGGGAGGTTCATCTCATATCTTAGAGTTCAAAATTTGATTTCTAAAGGGTGTTTGTATTATTTAGTCAAGTTAAATATTCTAACTCAAAAGGTCCTTCTCTAGAATCTATTTTTGTGGTTAGTGTGTTTTCTGAGGTCTTTCTTGATGACCTTCCTATTATTTCTCTCGATAGGGAAATTGATTTTGGGATTGATCTTGTTCCATACACTTATCTAATTTCTATCCCTCCTTATAGAATGGCTCCGGTAGAGTTGAAGGACCTTAAGAAGCAATTAAAGGATATCTTAGATAAAGGTTTTATCCATCCTAGCATGTCTCCTTGGGGTTCTCCCACGTTGTTTATTCGTAAGAAGGATGGTTCCCTTCTAATGTCCATAGATTATCGTTAGTTGAACAAGGTAACCATAAAGAATAAGTATCCTCTTCCTAGGATTGATGATTTTTTTGATCAACTTCAAGATGCAAAGTATTTCTCTAAGATTGATCTTAGGTCAGGTTATCATTAGCTTAGGATTAGGGAAGTGGATATCCCTAAGACTGCCTTGAAAACTCGATATAGTTACTATGAATTCCTCATAACTAACGCCCTGGCGGTATTCATGGACTTGATGAATAGGGTCTTTCATGCATTTCTAGATTTATTTGTCATTGTCTTCATTGATGATATCTTGGTCTATTCTAAGAGTGAGGTAGATTATGTTGATCACCTTTGTGCTATATTGCAAACCTTGAAGGGTCATTCTTTATATGCCAAGTTCTATAAGTGTTAGGTTTGGTTGAAGGTTATGACTTTTCTTGGTCATGTTATCTATAGTGAAGGGATCATGATAGTCCACAAAATATTGGGTGGTTAAGAAGTGTCCTAAACATGCAACTCCAACCGATATTTGGAGCTTCTTAGGTCAAGCCGATTACTAAAAGAGATTTATGGAATATTTTTTACTATAGCTAACCCTTTGTCTAAGTTGACCCTGAAGAAGGTCAAATTCTTATGATCGGATGCGTGTGAGGGTACTTTTGAGAAGTTAAAAGATAAATTGACTTCGGCTCTAATTTTGACCTTGCTCGAGGGTAATGATGGTTTCATAATATATTGTGATGCTTCTCATAGTGGGCTTGGTAGTGTATTGATGCAGTATGGTAGGGTGGTGGCCTATGTTTCTAGGTAATTGAAAATTCATGAGAAGAACTACCCTACTCATGATTTGGAGTTATTGGTCGTGATATTTGCATTGAAGATTTGGCATCATTATCTTTATGGGGTTCATGTTGACATATTTTCTAATTATAAGAGCCTACAGTATGTGTTTACTCAAAAGGAGTTGAATCTCAGGTAGAGAAAATATCTTGAGTTGCTAAAAGGCTATGATATGACCCTCCATTACCATCCAGGTAAAACTAACGGAGTTGTTGATGATTTTAGCAGGTTATGCATAAGGAGTTTAGCTTATATGTATGAGGACAAACGAGAGTTGGTGAAGTATATTCACCATTTGGCTAATCTTAGAGTTTGCATCATGGACTCTGAGGATGGTGGTGTATTTTTGCATCCGATGTCGCAGTTGTCTCTTGTTATAGAGGTAAAGAAAAGTAAATATTAGATCCCGATTTGATGAACATTAAGAGTAATGTGGGTCCAAAAAAGGTTGTTGATTTTGTGATTGGTGATGGGATCTTGAGGTGCCAAGGTAGGTTATGTGTTCTCGATGTTGATGGATTAAGAGAAAGGATTATGGTCGAGGTTCATGGATCTCTGTATGCTATTCATTCTGGTTCGACAAAGATGTATCCTGATCTTATGGAGTTCTATTAGTGAAATAATATAAAACGAGATATGGTTGGCTATGTGGCTAAGTGTATAGTGTGTCAACAAGTGAAAGTTGAGCACTTGAGTCCCGGTGGTTTGTACCATAAGATTGAGTTACCCGATTTGAAGTAGGAGGCAATTAATATGAATTTTGTTATCGGCCTTCTCGGTTTCAGAATTAATGTGTTTCTATTTGGGTTATTACGGATAGAATGACCAAGTCCATTCATTTCTTACCAATGAGGACTAGTTATTGGGCGAAGGATTATATTGAGATATATCTTGCAGATATTGTAAAGTGATGTGCTAGATTTTTGTAGCACATTTAAGATTTTTTAACTTGAAATAATTGTAAGTTCTTAAGTAATTATTGGTGTTTTTGATGTTATTTCTTAAGATTTTATAGGAAAGTCAAGATGCATGGAAATAAATAACAATAGAGCAAACGAGCTGAAATTTGAGCAAAAAGAGATGAAAACTTGGCTGACGACAACCATGATAAGTCGTCAGCCTTATGATAGGCTATCAGCATTAGTGTCAGCCTTAATTAGGGAGTTGCAGTTTGAGAAGCAGTTTTGACGACGTTGGTGATGTGCCATTAAAGTTGTGATAAGGCATCAATAAGGGCATTAGCCTTAAGCAGAGAATTAGCAAAAGGAGAAGACATCTGACGATGACAGTGAAACGCCGTCAGATCCGTGACGCGGCGTCAGAGATATCATCAGCTTTAGATAGAACTTAAAGACAACTGGAGGTAATCTGACGCCATCCATGATAAGGCGTCAGACCCTTGATGTGGTGTCAGCCAGGGCGTCACCTAATCCGATAATTTTATTTATTTTGTTATTTTATTTCCATAATTAAGTTTAGGTATAAATAGAAGTTTTGAGGGTTTTATTGGAGATCTCTCTCAATCTGGTTTTTGGAACTGGGGAGGAACGTACATTGCCTTATTTTTTTCATCAAGTATTTTTCCTGTTTTCTCTTCCACACTTATCAACTATTGTGGATTATTCTCTTGTGATTCAATTGAAGAAACAACTATTGTTTTTATCCATTCGTAAGTTTATCCATACTATCATGAATTTAACTTTTTATTTCGTTCATCGAATCATGAGCGGCTAATTCCATTAGGCCGAGTTATGGGATCCATGGATTAGGGTTTGAAATGCTGTTAGGTACTTAAAGGGTTCAAAGAGTAGTAGGACGTCTT
>NC_061119.1:137841699-137854968 GCF_002878395.1 Capsicum annuum | reverse complement strand
CATGGAAAAGTGTTGGAAAATGGTTGAGACTTGATTGATAAGTCTTTGTTGGTTGTAGCGTCTTTCAAGACTAACAAATAATACACATTTTTCCTTCAACTTTTTGTATTTAGCATTCACTTTATCTTTAACAACATATGAAGGTGGTGATTAACATCAAGAAGAAGAACAACAACACCAAGAACTACAACAATAATCTTCAAGAACACCAACAATTTTCACACGGCCACTCCCAAATTCCACAATAACAATATCTCCAACATTTGGCCAAGACAATTACAACTTCAACAAAATGGTTCTTAAGCCACCAATTAATAACAATATCACGTGGTTAAGCTTAGAACATCAAGGAGAAACCATATGGCAAAAAAAGTCCACCACAACAATGTTCAACAACAATGGGCAAGCTTATGTTCATAACAACAACATCAAAATACAAGCTCAAATCAAGATATAGACTCAATGTGTTAGTAAGGAACAAAAATAACACTTGGATACAACAAATACGAGTAAACTCGGCAAAGACACAATAAAAACATAATTTTCAGCCAAGAACACAAAATGGACAGATAGCTCTCTTTTCTTAAATTTTCAATTTTAACTTTTTTTTTAATTATTTTTCAACTCTCAAACCCAAGATTGATCTTGTTTGAACAAAATAAAAGATGGATTTGATACCAAATGATATAAGAAAGACCAAGAACACACAAAACACACACTCAAAACAGTCCACAAGTTCAAAAGAACTGAGGACCCTTTAAGTGACCCCTCTCGGATTCAAGATATACAATAAGAAAATAATGTAATGAGGTGATTAACACCTATTTTCAGCGGACAACAAACTATATTAATAACACGATAATGAAGAACACGAAGAACAATGATAATATTATTAAGAACAACAAACACATGGCTACAAGGAATAAAGGGATAGATAAATAGACTACACAAAGATGTAATCTTAAGAACCCAAGAGCCTATTCCACTCTTGGACCCTTAACACCACACACAATGATTCTCCTATCTCTTACGTTGAATAATAGGGACCTCAATCTCTCAAACATCCAACGTTTCCAAGCTAGAATCCAACATGAGTGAATCCACACTCAAGTTGATTTCCCTAGTTACTATGTTTCGGCCAAGAGTCCATTCTCCCAAGAGAGGGTGTTGTAATGTTACAACTTTCAATATTCTCAAAAACTAAGTAGTAAATGACCTAACATATTCTATTTATAGTAGGTTACAAAAATAGTGTGAAATTTTCAAAAACCCCTTAGTCAAATGCTTCACTTTTGGCACCCTTGGAGTGTAGAATGTGGACTATTTTTGGAGCCTATTTAGTCCCACCTTTGCACTTCATTTGAACACTCCAAGTCTCGGGTTTAATATATCTCACATATGCACCTTCGTGGTCATACTCGTATCACAACCCAAGTTAAGGTAGGTATGTTATTTTCATATTTTAGTTTTATTTCATATAGTTTTTATTTTTGTTGAGTCATAGGTTGATGAAAAGTTTGAGTATCAGAGACCCAAGCTAAGAAGCATGGCAAAGACTAAGTATGAGGTCCCACCGAACCTTATATATAATAAAGATGTTGCTAGCTAGGCATGGATGACTCAGAGGGTATTTCTATCCTTACTTTTAATTGTACTTTGGGTATAAAGTAGATTTTTATATGTGGGGTGGAAAAATTCCAATGATTTCTGGAGAAGTGATGCTATAAGGTTTTAATTATTAGTTGTTTTTTAGTTTTTGGTTAAATTTGAAAAAAAATTGCAAAATAATTTTTGGCTTTTTAGGTTTTAGTTTAGTAGTAGTTAGTGTCAGTTTAGTAGGTGCACACTTCATCCACTCTGTGATTGTTCTTTTCGATTTTTTTATGGGACACTCTATATATTTTCATTATAGGCTATGTGGTTAACTCTAAAGGATTCATGTTTTATTGTCCTTCTCATTCTCCTAAAATTATTGAAGCTAGAAATGCTAAATTCCTTGACGAACATGAAGTAAGTGGGGGTGGTTCGACTAAAATGGTGGAACTAAAAGGGATATGGGAACCACTTATGGTACCTTTATATGCTGAAAATTTATATACAAATCAGTTAAATTCTTATAAATTACTTGAAGAGAAACAAGTTAAAGAGCCACCTTCATTTGATGAGCCACGTGAAGAACCCACATAACTTGAACCCATTATTGAAGGAGCACCTGAATAAGTGAAAGTAAGAAAATCCTCAAGAGTTTGTAGACCAGAAATTTATCATGACTAAGTTGTATATCTTCAAGTGTCTAATTATGATATTGGACTTAAAGATGATTCATGTTTATTTTCAAAAGCCATGAGTGTAGAAAACTCCACACTTTGGTATGATGCAATAAACAAGAGATAGAATCTATTTCTAAAAATAAAGTCTGGAATATTGTTGAATTATCAAAATGAGTCTATACTATAGGATCTAAATAGGTTTATAAAGCCAAAAATGACTCATCTGATAATGTTGAGCGATATAAAGCTAGACTTGTAGTCAAGGGGTGTATTAAAAAAAAGGTATTGATTAACATAAAATCTTTTCTCCTATATCAAAGAAGGATTCATTAAGAATAATCATGGCATTAGTTGAACATTTTTATTTAGAGCTAAATTAAATGAATGTGAAAATGAACTTCCTGAATAGAGATCTTGAAGAGGAGATATATATGCACCAGCCTGAAGGATTTAATGGTAAGGATAAAAGTCACCTTGTTTTCAAGTTGAATAAATCTATTTATGGACTAAAATAAGCTTTCTGCCAATGGTATATTAAATTTCATAATGTTGTTTCTTCATTCAAATTTACAGAAACATCATTGATCAATGTATATACCTTAAGATAGGTGGGAGTAAATATATTTTTCTAGTCCTATATGTGGATGATATTTTACTTGCTAGTAATAATTTGGGGTTGTTGCATGAGATGAAATAATTTTTTATCCAGAATTTTGAAATAAAGGATATGGGTGAAGTCTCATATGTCATTGGCATAGAGATTCACAGAGATAGATCTCAACAATTGCTTAGACTATCTCAAAGAGCCTACATTGAAAGAATATTGGAAAGATATAGAATGAAACACTGTTCACGTATAGCAGCACCTATCATTAAAAGTGACAAATTCTCATTGAATAAATGCCAACAAAATACTTTGGAACAAGAGCAAATGAAAGACATTCCATATGCTTCACTTGTTGGGAGCCTTATGTATGCACAGGTCTGCACTAGACCTGATATTGCCTTTGTAGTAGGAATGCTTGAAAGATATCATAGTAACCTGGTCTTGATCATTGGAAAGCTGGCAAAATGGTTTTGAGATATTTATAAGGAACCAAGGATCTTAAGCTTACATACAAATATTTTGACTCAATGGAAGTCGTTGGGTATTCAGAGTCTGATTTGGGTGAATGCAATGACAGTGGTAAATCTACTTCTAGATATATTTTATTTCTTACTGGAGGTGTTATGCCTGGAGAAGTGCTAAGCAAACCATTGTTGCAACATCTATATTGAAAGCTGAATTTATAGTATACTATGAAGCTACGTCACAGGCGTTATGGCTGAAGAACTTTACTTCGGGACTTAAAGTTATCGATTCTATTGCAAGACCATTGAGATTGTTTTGTGATAATTCAGTTGCAATATTTTTTCAATGAAAAATAATGAGTGGCAGCCGAAGTAAGCACATCGATATAAAGTATTTAATGGTTAGAGATCATGTCAAGAAGCAAGATGTGAGTTTTGAACATGTTAGTACTACTTTAATGATTGTTGATCCTATGACTAAAGGTTTACCAGTTAATATTTTCAAGGATCATGTGAACCGTATGGGACTTAGTAACTCATTATAATCTTTCTATATTCTCTAATAATTTGTCTAGACATTATTGTTTTGTTATACATGAACATGCACATTTTGATTTTCATATATTATAAAGTAATTATTGAATCCAATAAAGTAGGACTCTAAATGACTTATATTAAGCTCATTTAAAAAGTTGTTGGACACTTTATTTAGAACATATTGTACATCATAATATATGAAAGGAAGTGTTTGATTAAGAGCATGACGTCATGATTCTTGTATTAATATATTCTTGATAAAAGTGATTTTTGCATAACTATTAAGTTGAGTGAATATGTGTATATGACCATACTATTTATTTTCACTCATAAAGGATTGTTTGATTTTGATATGTGGGTTAAGTAGGAGTATATAAGAATATTACGTATAATATTATGTATTAATGACCCACATATTTTTGATAAGAAATTTACCTTGTCTCCCCAGTAAAGTAATAAATCAGTTAATTACTTTTCTTCCAAGTTATGCATATATGGTATTTCTTTGACGACAAGAAATAACTATGAAAGTCCCTAGAGTTAAAGTTATTTGCCTAAGAATCCCTAGTCTACCTATAAATATGTTTGCGACTCCATCAGTCTAGCATACCTTTGATAGACATAGGCTGGAAGTTTAGGTCTCTTCCCTCTTTTCTTATTAAAATTTTTTACAAAAGGTGATTCTTTACAACACTTGAACAGTAATAGCTGAAGGTATATTTCTATTTATTTTTTTGTTGCGCATTGGCTCTGTATATGTGTTGAAATTCAACATTCACCCCACAAGAGGCCATGCGAATATGAATACTTCTTTCCTTTATAAATTTTTGAAAAGTGAGATCCAGTATAAATGAACTAGATAAAATGGAATCTTAACAATTCTATAAGCTGTCAAATTTTGGACAACTCTCGTACATTTTATCAACATTAATAGAATGTAAAAAAAAACTTTGCTATTTGAATCAAGTTAATGAATTTTTTATTTATGGTGTTATGGTTAATATATTTTTAATTAATTTAAATTGTGAAAAATAATTTAGTTTAAATTATACAAATGGTGCATTAAGTTGCTCATAAATGACTAGATACTTGTGCCCGTGCAACACTAATATGTCAAAGAGATCCAACTTTGGGGAAGATTATTTCCTACTTATTTTAATTGTTTAGTATAGGAGTAAAAGAAAAGAAATATTGTACAATGAACCGATATTAGCATAATATATACATTCAGTGTGGAACAAAATTGAGCTTGCTAGACTGGTCCTACCAATACAAAAGTGATTATATAAGTGGATAAAAATCTAGCTAGATTGTTGCAACTACAGTTGGCGGCACTTTTTTCGTTTGGACATTCCTAAAAAAGTACATCATGCACGTCTCATTTGAAAGTTTCAAATATATAAGTTGGGGAGACATACGTCGATTTTAAAATATTTATTGTACCATAAAATTACAGAAATACCCTTGATAATCATTTAATAAGGAACAAAAAAATATTTACAAAAAAATACTATCATGTATAATTCAATTATAAAGATCTAAATAAAAATATTATTAAAATAATACCTGAGGAAAAAACTAATAAATATAAGAAAAAAATAATATGCATGTGTAACCAATTTATTGCACCAGAAAAATGAGGACAAAACTAATATATATAAAGAAAAAGCAATATGCATGTGTAACTATTTTATTGCATCATAAAATTATCGAAATATCCCTAGGGTATTAAAAACAAGTAATTTAAAAAGGAACAAAAAGATATTTATAAAAAATTATTACCATTCTAATTCACTTACAAAGGTCTAAATAAAAATACTATTAAAATAATACATGAGGATAAAACTAATAAATATAAAGAAAAATAATATGCATATGTAACCATTTTATTGCACCATAAAATTATTGAAATACCCTTGGTATTTATTTAATAAGGAACAAAAAGATATTTATAAAAAAATAGTACCATATCTAATTCAATTACAAATGTCTAAATAAAAATATTATTAAAATAATAAATTGAGAAAAAAGCTAATAAACATAAGAAAAAGCAATATGAAGTTGTAACCATTTTATTGCACCATAAAAATAAGGACAAAACTAATAAATATAAGAAAAAAATAATATGCATGTGTAATCATTTTATCACACCATAAAATTATCGAAATACCCTTATTAGTCATTTAATAAGGAACAAAAAGATATTTATAAAAAAAAAATAGTACCATGTATAATTTAATTACAAAGATCTGAATAAGAATATTATTAAAATAATATATGAGAACAAAACTAATAAATGTAAGGAAAAAATAATATGCATGTGTAGCCATTTTATTGCACCATAAAAATGAGGACAAAACTAATAACTATAAGAAAAAAAATATATGCATATGTAACCATTTTATTTACTACTATATATAAGTGAAGGTTGGGTGACTAAAATTACCGAAATACCCTTGGTAGTCACCCCATCTTTCACTTATATATAGTAGTAAAGTAATAATAGTAATAGTAATAGTAAAAGTAAAATATTAGTAAAGCAATAATAGTAATAATAATAATATTAATAATAATAATAATAATAATAATAATAATAATAATAATAATAATAATAGTAATAGTAATATAATAATAATAATAGTCAGAAGTAAAATAATAGTAATGTAATAATAATAGTAGTAGTAATAGTAATATTTCACTTATAATAATCTTAATAGTAGCCACAAGAAGACAATTTAGTAGTACAGGTTGGGGTGACTAAAATTACCAAAATACGCTTGATAGTCACCCCCAACTTTCACTTAAAATTATCGAAATACCCTTGATAGTCACCCCAACTTTCACTTATATGCAGTAATAAACTAATAATAGTAATAGTAATAATAAAAGAAAAATATAGTAATAATAATAATAATAATAATAATAATAATAATAATAATAATAATAATAGTAATAGTAATATAATAATAATAATAATAGTAGCCACAAGAAGGCAATATAGTAATAGTAGAAGTAAAATAATAGTAAAGTAATAATAATATTATAATAATAGTAGTAGTAATAGTAATAATAATAATAATAATAATAATAATAATAATAATAATAATAATAATAATAATAATAATAATAATAATAATAATAATAATAATAGTAGTCACAAGAAGAAAATTGTTATGAAATATAAAAGCAAGAACAAGAAAATATAAAGCAAGAACAATAATAAATAGAGAGAGAAGATGAGAGGCTTTTTTATTTCTCTTGAAAGATGAGAGATCATAAGATATTCTTGAGAATACAATGAACGAAACCCCTGTATTTATAGGAAAAAATACTCCAAGTTTCTGACTAAAAGACAGATACTTTAAATCCTGATAGATATCAACTAGATCTTGATAGATCTTTTTTATATTTTTAATAGACATTCACTATAATGTAAATACATTTATAACACTCCCCCTTGAATGTCTAGTTGATAGATAATGTGTCTCATTAAAACCTTACTAGAAAAAACCCAATGAAAAAAATCTAGTGAAAGAAAAAGAGTACACATCTCTGACAATACGCATATAGGTTGCCTCATTAAAAACCTTACAAGGAAAACCCAAGGGGATAAAACCTCATAAGGGAAAAAGAGTACAACGCGTATCAACTCCTCCTAATGAGAACATCCTTGAATCTTTGCATCCCGATCTTGTGCACCATCTTCTTGAAAGATGCATTTAGAGAAGATTTGGTGAATAAATTAGCCACATTATCACATGAACGAATTTGTTGCATGTTAATATCACCATTCTTTTATAGCTCATGTATGTAGAAAATCTTTAGCAAAATGTGCTTCGTTCTATCTCCTTTTATGAATACTCCCTTAAGATGTGATATGTATGTTGTATTATCTCTGTATAAAATTGTGGGTAGATTATCACATTTCATATCATATTTTTCTCGAGTGGAATGTACCATGGACCTCAACTATACACATTATCAGCTTGCTTCATGAATAGCTATTATCTCGGCATGATTTGATGAAGTGGCTACGATAGACTGCTTTGTATATCTCCAAGATATGATAGTTCCCCATATGTAAACACATTGTATGTTTGAGACCGAGATTCATGCGGGTTAAATAAATACCCAACATCAGCATAATCAATAAGATCGAGACTGCAGTCTTTAAGATAAAATAAGATCATGTTTTTTTATCCTATTTTAATGTCTCGGCAAGAGTAGAACTTATCTTGCTAAAGAATTAACCAAAAAGGCTATATCAGACCTTGTAGTATTTGCAAGATACATGAGTGCACCAATTGCACTAAGATATGGTACTTCATAGCCAATTCAATTTGGTATATTTCTCATGTCAGCAAATAATCTATTGCTTTTGAAAATTCTCCAAGAGTTTCAATAATTTTCAAGCTATAAGCTTATACAATATAAGGATTATGATACAAGAATAATGGATGCCTTAGCTTTCGACGACATCATTCAAAGTCACTATATGAAGAATCAAGATTTGGTCGCATGGAGGGTACAAGATCATACTTGGAGGAGATGTTTTGAGCCTACCATTGATCAAACCCGAGTGTGGAAGATCGCTTGGAGCCTTGATGACTTAAGGACTCTCGGGTTTGGACCACCTTTGTTGGTTCACGATTTTGGTTCCCTTTATTAAGGGCATTTTGGTCACTTATCCTTAAGGGCATTTTGGATAATTCTTATTTTTTTCCAATACACCAAGAACATCCTTGGTCATTAAGGGTAGTGTAGTCTTTTTTGCCTTCTTTTGTAATATACTATAAGTAGGACTTTTTAAGTCTTCTCTCATTAGTTATAAATAATGAATGTATGACATACTGAAATCCTCTCGCTTAAGAGTAGAACACCTTAGTGTAGTTCTTAGTCAGGGCTTGGAAAAGTCACCTTAGTGTAGGGCTTGGAAAAGCTAGTATTAATCTTTGCTTGGAAATGGTGGATCTTGAGGTGAGTTGATTACCTTGGAGGTCACCGTAAGAGTGTGGTTTTGATTATTACATTCATTAGTGGTTGGTGTTGAAATACTCTTGGTTCTTAATCTTGTAATAATCTTGGTCTCACTATCTATCTTTTCTTTCTTGTATTATTGTTGTGTTTGTTCTTGTCCTCTACTCTCGATTTGTGTTTGTTATTGTTGGCCGAATGGTTGCTCATCTTTTTTATCATATTGTGTTTCTAATATTATTTTGGGTTGGCTGTTTTAGTGTTCTAAACACCTTGTTCATCTCGTTATTATATTGTATTGTTGAATCCGAGAGTTGGTCACCAAAGAGGTCCTCGGTTTCTTGAACTTGTGGACTGATTTTGGTGTGTGTTTCGTGTTTTTCTTGTTCTTCTTGTATCATTTGGTATCAGCGCATGGCTTGATTTTGTTCCCACAAGATCAATCTTGGGCTTGCTTGCAAAAAAATCAAAAAATAAAGTGTCGAAAGCTGAAAATTCCAAAAAGAAGCAAATCTGTCCATTTTTGTGTCTTGGCTGAAATTGTGTTCTTGTTGTGTCTTGGCCGATATTTTTATTATTTTAAGTCTATATCTAGTAGTCATTTTATATGTTTTGTTGTTTCTAGTGTTAGCTTCTTCACCTCTAACACTAAAGAAGTTTAGATCTAGATTTGACCTTTAGAAGTTGATGTTGTTGTTGTGAATCCAAAGTATGGCCGATTGTTGTTGGTAGTGTATTGTGGGGATTGTGTTATAGATTTTAATCTTTAAAAGTTGTTGTAGTTGTTTGGGAGGTCCTACTTGAACCTTAGAACTTCAAGACTCAAAGTTTGTGTTTTTGGTGTTCTTCACCATCTCCATATAGTGTTGAACAAAAAAATGGTTGTTGATCTTAGAAGTTGAAGAAAAGGAGTGTGTATTGTGTTAGTCTTGCAAGACATAAATCCAAGATTTAAGGTGTAATACTTGTGACTCAAAGGCTTTTCCTACATACTCAAGACTTTACAACCACTTCCAACCACCTTCCATGTTTTAAGGGTCCATGTTTTAAGGAGAAGTACCAAGAAAGTCAAGTCTTCCTTTTTAAAATTTGAAAGAGGATTTCAAGACTTATATTCCCTCCTTTTAACCAAATTTCACCAATCCAAATTGAGAAATTGACAAAGACTTCCAACTTTGGAAAAATAAAAATTGTTAAAGAACCGCAACCAATACGTGGCTGCCACGTCACATTTTATTAATAGCTAAGTATTCTAGAATTATGTAAAAGATAAATTTGACGACTAGTAGCAAAATTCAAATTGACTTTCTCTTTCTATAAGTAACAAACTTGATTTTTGATTCATGAAGGTTCTGGACTAGCTTTAGAATTTTAATGTTCCTCATTCGAAGTAAATTCATAAAGAAGTCAAGGGGTGTCAATATGTAATATATATACATAATAAAAAGTTTAACCGAGTTATATAGTGTTATTTTCCAACAAAGGAGGTGTTCTTTTCAAATTTGGATATGGTGATAATGGTGACTGTAGTCACAATCAAAAGCGACAATGTGTCTACTAATTATTTATCTTGAGTGCATGTATATGTAAATGAGTCAACATAATGGAGCAGTTAAAGTAATCGATAAATAAGGAGTAAACAATGAAATACTCCTCAACTCCCCAACAAACCATAGGATCAAAACAATCCCAAGATATTTGAAAAGGGTATTTGTATCTCTTCCCGGAGACAGAGTTCAACCATTTATTTACATTAAAAAGACCTCTTATCTTTCTATTTCACCTCTAAAAGGTGATGTTGATAGTAAACAAAGTCTTTCGATCTTTCTTATGAATATTTTATTAAAAGCTTTCTCTAAATTTTATTGTATTTGCTAGCAAAAATGATATTGTGTCTACTAATCGTTCACCTTGAGTGCAAGTACACTTAAAAGAGTCTACACAATGAGCAGTCAAAGGGATCAATGAATATGGCGTAAACAATGATATCCTCTTCAAATCCCCAGCAAATCATAGGACCAAAACAAATAAACAGTTTAGAAAGAATATTTGTGGCTATATCGTAGGCATGGTTCAACCATTCATTTACATTCAAAAAACTCTTATTTGTCTATTCTACCTCAAAAATAGGATGTTGATTACAAACAAATATTTCAATCTATGCTATGAATATTTTATTTAAAGCTTTCTCTAAATTTAATGGTAACCGCTAGAAAAAATGACAATGTGTCTAGTAATTGTGTACGTTGAGTGTATGTACACATAAAGGAACCGACATAATGGAACGATAAAGGATCAACGGATGAGGAGTAAATAATTGCATCCTTCTTAAATTTTCATCAAATTGCAGGATCAAGGAAAATACTGATATTTGAAAATGGTATTTGTAGTAGTCCCTGGAGGTACGGCATAACCATTCACTTACATCTAAAAGACCTCTTGTTTGTCTATTTCACCTCAAAAGAGGATGTTGATGACAAACAAAGTTATTTGATTTCTGCTATGAACTTTTTCTCTTAATCTTGTTCTTGAAAATTGGCTGTATTCACTAGCAAAAACAATGTTGTAGCTGTTAATCATTTACCTTGAGAGAAGGTGCATATAGAAAAATTAGTACATCGACAAATCAATTTAGGTGAGGTTCTCTACAACTATTGTAAGTTTCATGCCAATAGGACCATCATCTTCAACTAACAATCAACCCAAGAATATTTGTACCCAGTATTACTTAGAGACATTTGGGTTTGGCATCGAGGTATTAGAGTATTTCTACTCAATATCACATAAAGACAGTGGAGTTCAGCATTGAGGGCTTAGAGAATTTATACCTAATATTTCATAAAGATGAGAAAGTTTAGCATCAATGGTATATTTACATTTATGTCTGTTAATCATGCATAGACGTTGGATTCTGGCATCAAGCATATATCCGACCATCCACCCCAATATAGTTGGACTATGTCAGGCCATCTACCCTATTACAGTTGAATTATATTGGGGCATCCACCCATTATAATTAAATTATCAAGCCATCCACCTCATTTTAGTAGATTGTCAAACCATCTACTTTATTACAATTAGACTATATTGGGCCATCCACACCATTACAGTTAAATTATCGAGCCATCAATATTGTTATAGCTGGATTATTGAATTATCTACCTTGTTAATTTTGGACAATATTGGGCCATACACCTTGTTACTATTGGATTATTGAACCATCCACCTTATTATAGTTGAATTATTGGGGCATCCACCCTATTATAGTTAGATTATAGAGTTGTCCACCTTGTTACAGTTGGACTATATTGGGTCATCCACTCTGTTACAGTTGGATTATCAGGCTATCCACCCTGTTACTATTGGATTTTGTTAGTTTATCCACCCATTACAGTTGGACTATCCTAAGAATGTCTAAGTTGATATTTAAAGTTGACTGACATACTAGATTTTCCAAAAATAAGTAGTCTGAAATCCATCTATAAGTAGCAATGTTTGAGACAAGAAAGTGTGCACCCAAGAGTTAACAGTTCATATATTATTTATAAGCAGTAATAATATCTGAAACTGGATAGTGCGCAAGATCACCAAAGGTTGACAGTTAGAGGGTCATTCGAAACCATATCTAAAGTTGAATAATGTGGAAGATTACCTAAAGGCTGATGATTTGAGGGATATCTATAAGTCATGTCGATATGGATAAAACACAAAACTTACCAAAATCCATATGATGAACAGATGGTGTAAGGATCGTTTTACCTAAAATATCATACGTGACAGAGAGGACAATTCGATTCGATAAAATGTTATATTTAGCTACGAAATTATTAGCTATGCTATAAAATTCGGCACTAATTTTTCATTTTTTATGACAAAATTTTATTTTGTCTTTAAAGCATGGGTCATGTGTTGTTAGTAACGAAACATAACAATTCGTGGCAAAGTTTTGTCTCTTTGAGTTTTCCACAAAAATAAGTTGGCGCCATTTATTGATAAACATCAACGAGAAATTTTAAATTATTAGCGACATAATATTTTGTCACTGATAATATAACTAATTTGTGACAAATTATTTTTTGTCCTAAAACTAGTTATGTTTTTTATACGGAAATATTTTGTCACAAAGATACGTTGTTACAATAGTGATAAATTAGTTTTTGTGTTAAATGTTATAAGTTTTAGGTACAAAATTTATATTTTTTTTGTAATAAGTGATAGGGGTTTGGTAAAAAAAAGTTTTAATTTTTTTTTGAAAAAAAAAAATTTTAAAATATTTTTTTGAAGGAAGGGAGGTGGTGGTGGTTGGGGGGGGGGGGGTGTGAGTAAGGGGTGGGATAAGAAAAAAATAGATTTTTTAAAAAATATTTTTTGGGGGCTGGTAGGGTGAGGGTCAAGTAGGGGTAAGAAAAATGTTTGA
>NC_061119.1:137839897-137841599 GCF_002878395.1 Capsicum annuum | reverse complement strand
GGGGGGGGGGGGGGTGTTAGTAAGGGTTGGGATAAGAAAAAAAAAGATTTTTTAAAAAATATTTTTTTGGGGCTGGTAGGGTGAGGGTCAAGTAGGAGTAAGAAAAAAATTTGATTTTTTTTTTACAAACCTTAATATTTTTTTAGGGAGGCTGGTAGGGGGTGGGGGTGGGGGTGCGGGTGGGGGTGGGGGTGAGGTGGGGGTAAGAGTTGGGGTAAGAAAAAAATTGAAATTTTCTTTCTTGATGGGAGATGGTAGGAGTGGGGGTGGTAAGGGATTGAGGGTCAGGGTAGGGGCGGTGATTTTGAGAGTAGTATAAATCAACTTGAGAGTGAGGTTGAAAAAAAGTTTGAAAAATATTTTTCTTACTTTTCGAAGGAAAGTTATTTTCTTAAATTTGAGGAAAATAAGTTGATTTGGAAAACATTTTCCAAAATATTTAAACCGATCAAACAAGAGATAATTGAAAAATATTTTTCAGAAAATGTTTTCCTTCATACCAAACATACTCTAATATATACATAATTAGTGACAATTACTTTATTGTCTCTAATCAGCCAGTGAAATAGTTACGACAAAGATTCGTCACAAAATATGTACAACAATGACTTAAAAATTATAATTGAGTAATTTAATTATTTACTATGAAAAAGATTGTATCTAAATATAAAATGTTCTTGGCTATGATTATTAATGATTACAAGTAATAATTCACAATTCAAGAACTTCAAAATGCAATCGAAGTTTGTACCGTGACATATGGTACTATTATAATGACCTTAATTTTTATCACTAATGGTATACTTAATTAGTGACAATTACTTTATTGTCTATAATCAACCAACAATTTAGTCACAATAATGATTCGTCACAAAATATGTATAACAATTACTTAAAATATATAATTGAAGAATTTAATTATTTACTATGAAAAAAATCATATCTAACACAAAAAGTTCTTGACTATTAGTGATGACAAGTAATAATTCACAAGATACATGTCCAAGCGCTTTATAAGAATTGAATCCATTAATTAATTGACGAGAGAGAAAACTAAATTAAAAACTGACAATTTCAGTCAGTTTTGTAAATATGAAGAAACCAATCAATTTTCTAAAACTACACAATTATAAAATGTATCATCCAAAAATGCATTCAAGGATTGTACCGTGACAGTATTACTGTACCACTAGTTAACAAGTGCTTGTTGGCCTGCTACTTTTGTTTTTTCTTTATTTGATACTCTCGAACAATAGTTTTTGCTTGAAAATAATTGATGAATTTCTTCAATTTTTTAAAAAACAAACTGTTGATCGTGCCTGTCATTTATTTTAATGAGCCAAACGGATTTTTGATTAAAAAAATAATTGACTCGATCGATTTTATGAATAGTAATTTATATATATATATATTTTAAATACAAAATCAATCAATTCTGTTTATTTAATGAAATAATGAATTTTGAGATTTAATTTACCAATAAACACGATAGAAAAAGTAACTTCTTGAGGTTTGACACGAACAAAATTGACTGTTATTTAAATTTTTTGAAAACTATTAATGGGTTATGTCATATTTATCCGTCATGTCACTAGTTTTATTAATTTATGTTTTGGGAGTTCCAAGATAATCCGCAATCTCTATAATTATTGTTACAGCCTCTACAACTCAAATGAACACTTGTGTGCACTGGATAAATCCC
>NC_061119.1:137828412-137839797 GCF_002878395.1 Capsicum annuum | reverse complement strand
TATATATTTCTCTTAATTTCTCTTTAATTTCTACAAATTAACAAAGCTATTATTTCAATTATACAAACTCTTAATTTCTCCTAATAATATTTAGTCCATATTTGAAGATTCTTGTAAATTAAAGCACATCATGTAGGATTTTGGTTGCAACTAAGATTCGATTTCCTTTTATGTTAGTTACTACTATTTCTATTTTATGAGTATTTTCTTATTGGTTAAACCAAAAATCGAACCGTTAAGGACTAAAACTGATAAAAAATATCTTATTGATTTGGTTATTGGTTTAGCATATTTAAAAATTGAAAATCGATAAACTGAATAGATAATATATAAAACCGAACCAAATTGACTGATGCACACCCCTACCTACTGTATAATAATTTATTAATACAATATTCGTTAAGTAGCAATATAATTTAATTTAATATTCCTCAATTTGTTTAAATTTTAGCCATTTTGGTTCAATTAGTGTCAGTTGTTGCTCGAATCGAATCCAATCTGATTCAATTTTAATTCCCAATTCAATTTCAATTCGACACCATTTGACCCCAATTCAATTTCAATTTGAAACCAATTTAACCTATTTGATCTGACCTACTTCACCTCTTTTAATCATGATTGTTTATCATACCTCATCTAACAGTTCCGATTATTTTTAATTGCTTTTTCTTTTTAATTATATCCCAACACCTAAATCTCAAAGGGAGAAGGACAAAAATAGCCCCTCACATAAAATTAATTTCGTAAAAATAGTCCCTGATTTTAATTCCCTCTTAATAATCGTTAAACTAATTCCCTCTTCTAACGATATTGTAAAGACCGCTAAAAAAGCCGCAAAATTTGGCCTAAATATCTTTCCTTTTCGATTAAAACTCACACTTTCCTTCCCCAATTTTACCTCAGGATTTTCTTTTCATTAAAACCTCACAATTCCTCTTTAGATACAACATATCACCTTAAATACTTTCATAAATTGTCTATAAATCTATAAAATCCTCCGTCAATTAGCTTCATAAAGTGTTTTTCATTCACAATTAGCTGAAATTGATACGAAATTATGGCTTCAAGTTCAGTTTTAGTTCCAATTATGTTACAATACGGAGGAGAGTAGCTAAATGATGTGCTGTTTGAAAAATTTACAATCAATGGAGTACTTTTGAATTTGGATTACTGGTATGAATATTTTATTGATGAACTGTATAAATAGTTGAATCTAGAGCGGAATTCTGGTTTAATGACGATAAAATACATTATAAAGAGTGGATCTATAACTATTTACAATGATATGAGTGTTAGACTTTATATGGAGATGAAGTAAAAAAATTGTATATAAATGAATTTTCATTGTGTATAACACTACAAAACACATTTGAAAATGGAGAATTCTCAATTGAAAATTTGATCGAAACATCTTCGACTGCTATTCAAGTTCATCCGATACCTATTTCTGATTATATAATTGAAGATAATTTTTCTGAGGAAGAAATGAAAGAAGAGCCTGAATCTATAAGAAAGGATCCACTTCATAGAGATGTTGAAGAAGGACAGTTGTACTGGGATAAAATACAATATCAAGTGTGATGAAACATTATGCAATTCATGAGAGATTTCAATTTAAGGTGAAAAGATCATCATCATCATCAAGGTATAAACTATATAACTACTTTATATAACATGCATCAACAATGTATAAGGTTTATATTTTGTTGGAATATAGGTATAAACTTGCCTAAATACTGCATATAATTATGTAACTACTGTATAGGACCTGTATCTATACTGCTTATAAACTATGTACCTACTGTGTAACTACTACATAGGACTTGTATATATACTGCATATAAACTGTGTATCTACTGTGTAACTACTGTATAGGACATGTATATATACTTTATATAACCTGTATCGACAATGTATAAGGTCTATATGTTGTTTGGATATAACTATGAACTTGCCTAAATACTGCATATAAATTGTGTAACTATTGTATAACAACTGCATATATATTGGATATTAAACTATATAACTACTTTATATAACCTATATCAACAATGTATAAGGTTTATATTTTGTTGAAATATAGGTATAAACTTGCCTAAATACTACATATAATTATGTAACTACTGTATAGGAACTGTTATATATATTCCATATAAACTGTGTACCTACTGTATAGGATCTGTATATATACTGCATATAAAGTACTGCATATAAATTGTGTACCTACTGTGTAACTATTGTATAGGACCTGTATATATAATGCATATAAAGTACTGCATTTGAACTGTGTACCTACTGTATACCTATATTATATAAATATATCATTATTGCATATAAATGTATCTAGGTACTATCTTAAGTGTATCAATCAAAGATGCAATTGAACTTTTAGATCTTCAAGTCAACAAAATTCAGTAGTTTTTATGGTGATAAAATTTGTCGATGATCACATCTGTCCAATTGCGGACAGAATGCTTTCACAAAGGCATGCTACTTTATTAACCATTGCTAAAATGGTGAAGCACAACTTTCTAAATCTAAAGTCAACATACACTCCATTAGAGATCATGGATGAAATGAAAACTTGTACAGAATTAGGATGAACTACAAAAAAGCATATAGATCCAAAAAAAAAAAAGCACTTGAACTGGTCAGAGGTTTTCTGCGTGAATCTTATGCTAAATTGCTAGCTTACCTATACATGGTAAACACAATAAATTCAGGATCGTTCACAAGGCTACACAAAACGGAGGACAATCACTTTTTATATGCTTTTGTCGTGTTGAATACATTAATTAGGGGTTGGAGATATTGTATGCCTACCACTGTTATTGATGAAACTTTTCTGAAATCTACATACAAGGGGACAATGTTGTCTGCTAGTGTGTTGGATGCAGCAGGTGCGTTTTATAAAAAATTTTTAGACAAAATTATGTATATGATGACATGCACTGATAGACACTTTCCACTTGCTTAATCAGGACATATTTTTCCACTAGCATATGTTGTTGTTGATTCTGAAAATGATGCTTTATGGGAATGATTTTTTCGCATCTTTAACATTGTTTATGGTGAAAGAGAAGGCATGCATAGTATCTGATAGACATGATAGCATATTAAAAGGTGTTGTAATTGTATATCCAAATGTGGCTCACTGTATATACATCTACCATCTATGGAACAACATCAAGGGTAGGTTTAAGAAGAATCAAAAGCAATTAAAGGGGATCTTCTTTACAATGGCCAGAACATATATAAAGGCAAAGTTTAATCGGCTTATAGAAGACAAAAACAAAATTGATAATAGGATGAAGGGGTATTTGTTTAATATAGGCTATGAAAAATGGTCCATAGCTCATTCCCAAGTTAACAGGTCGATGTTTATGACTTCAAACATAGCAGTCCCTAAATTCATTAAATAGAGATGCAAGAGACCTGCCAATTAAAAAATTCCTACAATTCATGATGGAATCTGGTCATGAGATGGAATAATAAACATAGATAACATTTAAAAGCAACATTTATAGAACTGAAAAACAAATACAATATAATAATAAGGAAAAATCTCATTCTACCAAATAAAATGAAGATATAACTTCTTAGTTCTACTTCACCGACACTTACATATTCTAATATGCCACACCATTTACTAATACATTTGTACATTGCAGGTGATAGGTTCTACTCACTATTCTTGTTGAAACTGGAAAACAAAATATTTTATGCATGCGTGAAAAAAATGCTCCGACCTACAATTTCAAGTAGATGGTATACCTTGTCCTCGTGCTATGGTGGTGCTAACTTACACGCATATGGACTTACAAAGTTATTGTGCTTCATATTACACAAAAGAAAATTTCTTGAAAGCATATGAACTTTCAGTTATACCACTTCCCGATGAAACAGCTTGGCACATTCCACCAAAGATATCAGCTAATATAGTACTGCCACCAATTTAGAAATCAAGATCAGGTAGACCAAAAAATAACAATCAAGGAAAGGACATTATGGACTACTTTAAGCAACAAAATTTCATGTGGGCGGTGTGTAAAAACAGGACACAATCGAAGAACATGTGAAAATGCTCCAACAAGAATCTACTAGGATGCTGCTACAAGAATATTTTTATCTTTCACTTTTTTTTTCTTGAAAAAAGACTATTCTTTTCATAGCAATGTAATAACCTCCGCTACAATGCTATTATTTTACTTCAAATACAATGCTTTCTGTTTATAGAATAATGCGTATATCTTTTTTATGGTGAAATTATCTAATTTCAATTTCATTCGTACTTTAAATATAGAAATCTATGCATTATGGTGTTTTATTTATTTTAGGCACATGGTGATGTGCACTAATCAACTCCTCTAAGTTGGGGAGTGTAATTTTTCTTCTATAATACCTAAACAAACTGCATATCATATGTGTCAATCATGTATAATACCTATATACAGGTTGAATATATATAAGTAGTAGTATTTGTCTTTTGAATTTTTTGCATATTTTTAAAAAATAAATTTAACAGCTTAATCATAAGAATAGTCATCTAAATTATTTCACTTTATTTTTTCTTTAACATCTTGCTTAAATAACACTTCACAAGTTAAAACAGTAAAGGTAGATTTATACTGCACTAATATATATCATGTGCCAATCATATATAGGACCTCAATACGGTTTAGATATAAGACCAAAATTAATTAGCGAATGCATAACACCTTTATATTTTGAATATAAATTATAAAATTACTTTTATAAACTATATAACTACTTTATTTTAAAATATATAAGTTTTATATGTGGTTGGGATAAATGTATGAAATTAGAGAAATACTGCACTTAAACTGTGTAACTACTGCATAGAAACTGAATCAATGTTGCATATAAACTAAGCCTGTCAAATGGGCCGGGTTGATCCGGCCCGATTCAATAAGTCCAGCCCGTTTAAGCAGTTTGGCTCGGTTTGACCCAGCCTGATGAACCCACAGGCTGACTGTTCCAGGCTGGGCCAAAATTTTTTTGGGCCCGGTTGACTCGGCCTGGATCCAACCCGAACTAGGCCCACCGGTTGCCCGACCCAATTATTTATTTTTCTTTTTTAATTTATGAAAATAGCCGTTTGGGCCAAAATAACCGTTGGACCCAATGGCTATATAGCCGTTTGGAGCCTCAAAAGGCTATTTGGCCTATTTTTTTTAATTCTTTTTTTTAATTTAATTTTTTTTAATCCAAAAAATTTTCTATAGATAACCTACACTTTCGAATCATTTTTCACATAATTTTCATTCTCTCAAATCTCATTCTCTCTCAAATATTCAATATATCTCCTAAAGTGCTCAATTTTATTTTTTAATTTTGTGATTACAAATATGAGTGGAAGTTTTCTAAAGTCGTAATTTTTGGATACTTCTAAAATTTGGTATTATCGTTCATCTCTTACTTTTAATTTTTAATTAATGTATTAATTATTGAATATTTATTTTTATTATTTTTGTTTATTTTAATTTTTTTTGTTTGATTTATATTGGATAAATTAAGAAACCTTGGTAAAAATGTCAAAAAATTTTATCCTGAAAGTGGTAGTGGTAGTAAAAAGTAAATTAGTAGCGGTAGAGGTAGTTCAAGTAGTAGATATACTTGTGTGCCTCAGGTACCACTCCCGATATGAATTATTTAAAAGTTCAGGAAAATTACGGTATAGAAGAAGAAAATAAAGTAGATGCGGTTAATTTAGATGAAGATGATGAAAATATTGGTGAGACACCCGCAGTAGGAAATGCAAATGTTAGATCTAAATTGGTTAATCTTCCTCCCTGTCCTCCTGTTGCCCATAAAAGTCATAGAAAAATAAGTATTGCATGGAAATTTTTTACACACATAGAAGAAAAAGCTAAGGTACAATGCAATATTTGTCAACAAGTATATGAGCATACAAGAGGAGTCAATCAAGGGGGTATGGGTACGTTAATAAGACATATAAGATAGAATCACCAAAGAGAGTTATTTATTTCAAGAGGTGGTGAGGTTGTTGGTGGGCCAACACAAACTAAAATGGACTCAATAACCGGTCAGTTAATTAAGAATTATAATAAATTGAGGGACCGAGAAGAAATAGCAAAAAATTGGTAGCTGTGGGTTGTTTGCCTTTCACTTTTCCTTCTTCGGATGCTTTTATTCATTATATTCAAGCAATTTATAATCCTATGTTTAATGATATTCCTAGAAGTACTTGTCGGACCGATATTTTTAGACTTCATTCACAATATATTTATTATTTATCTACATTGTTAAAAAATATTAAATGTAGAATGACTCTAACTTCTGATCTTGGTCGTACTGTTAATAGAGATGATTATTTAACCATTACTTGTCACTGGATATGTAATAATTTTTTATGCAAAAACGTATTCTAGCATTTTTTATATGATGAAGATCATAGACATATTGGAGAATTTATTGCTGAATCAATTAGTAAAGTTTCAGAATTTTATGGTATTGAAAGAAAAGTTATATGTATTGCTTTTGATAATACTTCTAACAGCAACACTGCTATTGAAAAGTTAAAAAATGATGTCTCTCCGTCGTTAACTGAAATATTTCATGTTAGGTGTGCTTGTTATATATATAATTTAATTGTAAGAGATGGTCTTGAATTTTTTGAGTTTTATATTGAAAAGATCCGGCTTGCTGTTGGCTTTATTCAAGAAGAAAAAAAAAAGAGTGAGAGAATTTAAAGTTAAATGTGAACAAAATGGACTTACGCCGATATTTATGCCTGAAGAATATGATACTAGATGGAATGCTATGTATGATTATTTAAAAATTTATCTTGCTTATAAAGTTCCTATTACATTGACTTTTAACCAATTTTGTGGTTTATTTGCTGATTCGGCTGAACGTATGCTACATGATTCTGATTGGGCTGCAATTGGTAATCTTGTTAAGTTTTTGGAAATTTTTTATATAGCTACAGTTGAATTTTTCGGTGCTTATTATCCTACTGTTTGTAATATTTTAGTATATATAGCCGATATTTCTGCTTTGCTCAAAGAATTTAAGAATAAAAAGGGTTATAAAGAAGTTGTTAGTGTTATATTTGCTAAATTTAAAAAATATTTTTTCTCGATTCCCCCTATTTACTTGGTTGGTGCTATACTAAATCCATGTATGAAATTTAATACTATGTGCCACTTTAGTTCTCTATTGTAACATAGGTTGTATGTATATCTATTAGATCAGGAAAGCAAGATGCATTTTCCTAAGAAGAGAATCAAGCGACTTCTGGACGGAATGGCCGAGAGCGGACCTTTTTGGATATATAATCCAAGTCGACCGAATCGAAAAAGTCAACTGAACTTTACTTAAGACGAAGGAAGCGAGTGCCGAAAAAAAAGAACGGGGCTCCCAGGCCGGGACGTCTGGCAGAATGCTTGGCCTCCTGTGCTGGAAGATCTATGTGAGGCCTAGGTCAAGGCAGGAAGTAGCCTCCGGTAAAGACTCCGGTAACATTATACCGTATCCTTCACGCCGCCGACAACCCAAGATCGTGCCACCCCTGAAATGAGAGTGAATCTTGAACCAGAAGGAAGACATCTACATATTCTACATATAAAGTAAAGATGGACGCCGGGATCGTTGATCGTCGATTCCCGTAGTCTAACCGAATTCATTCCTTGGCACCAGGCGTCTCAGTTAACGACTATTGATCTTCGAAAGGCCCTGCCTAAGGGTGGGTCATCCCGAGCCGAAAATGTGATATGAGTCCCCGAGTTCTCTCTCGAATAGACTTTCGATAAGGGCGCAGATGCTCTAACTGTATGGCCTGGGTATGTAGTAATGAGTGTGGGTGATACCGGGTGAATCTTTATGGACTGGACTCACAACTATAGCAAGGCTCATCCAGGGTTCTTTCGTTCTATCTGTTCACTTAAGACTGCGCTTTCAAAGGTAGTTCTGAAAGGCACCTCTTCAATCCTATTCAACCTTCTATTGAGAAGCCCCAGAACTACGCTTGAAGCTTCATTCAGATCGATTCCAGTCGCCGCTACGCCACATCAATTCGTTATGGCTTGACCCTCTTCCTTAGCAGCTACGGATTCTCCGGACAGCCATATTTGCATGGAATGGTTCCCTAACCGGAACAGGCTTCTGCTTAGATCACTTCGATTCGACAGCTCTAGGGCTTTCAATGAACGGAATGAGGGACATGAGAGGCATAGAGGACTCATACCCCGGAAATTAGATCTTCGTTGTGCCTTCACACATTAAAAAGAGTCCATTCATGAGGACAGGATATGCGTTCTTATTGAAGAAATTCTCTCCTCTTTTTACCGGCCGAGCTTTCGCTATTTCTGAACGGCCAGGTGCCTACATAGCCCGGTTCCCTCTTTTCAAGGAAGTGGGCATCAGACCTCATGTAATTCTCGATCCTTTTTTACCTGTTCCTGAAACTTCGTGCTTTCTTCTCTCCGGCACCTAAGTATTCTGGGAGCCCCCAAATCAAATAAAGAAAAGGGGAAAAACTCCTTGCTCTGCTATTCTACCCAAGCCTGGCTGAGGAAGAGTTACGGGGCGTAAAACAAAAAAATATGCCGATCGGGCATACTATGTGTAATGATTCCCTCATTCACGATAAATAAAAAGAGAAAAAGAAAAGCCATTCCATTTCGAAGAACCTTAAGGTTGTCGAGGACACGTCTGAAGAGGAGGCGGGCGCCCTCTAAGTTGACCACCCTACCGGGCTTGATAGCTTTTATCCAGCGAAGGGCAGGAGAGGAAGAAATAAATGGAGAACTGGTGCCCCTTTTTCTGAAGTGTGGGGCAAACGGCGCCCTCTGCTTCTACTTCTAACTAAAGGCGAATAGCCGGTATTGCAGATTGTACCAATATCAACCCCTTTTCTTCCATTTATTCCTATTCCAAGGCAAAAATTCAACAATCAGATCGCTTCAAATTGGACATAATCTTTTATTTTTATCATTCTATTCTAGTATATGCATACAAAATGTATTGGGGTTATGAAAAGATTCTCTTAATAGGCGGCAAAGCGAAATAGGGAGTTCCACAACAGCATAGAGCTTGGGAAGCTCGGATCCAGTCAAGATCCGAATAACAATGAACACTCAACTACTAGTAAAAGGGGAGAAAGTGGAAAGGATGGATAGGATGAGTGAAATGGTGGACAGGTAGTGCCTGAAAAGCAAAAACAGATATTTCTGAGGGCACGGGCGGTCTGGTGTCCGAGCCGATTGGTCAGACGACGACTACTTCACCTCTGTGAGCCCAATCTTTTTAACGTGGACCCTCCGGTCGTCCCTCAACCTCCCGCACCCATATTCCTAAACATCGCTGGGAGGAGAATAAGGGACGTCGTGATTAAGATAGCTTTTGAAAGTCAGTCTTTGGGTACTACCTGCCTTTATCAACCGTGCTCCTAGTTTTCCATTGCATTGAGGAAGGTGATGTCCTACGGTCAAGTCAAACGAAAAGCTCCCATGTCATCATAAATCCAATCTGTGGTCGCTTCTCTCCTGCAACCGAAGAGGCTCCTCACACTACACTTGGCTCTACACATTTACAGAGCTAGCATAGGCCTTCGCCATTTCAAACGAATAACATCCCTCTTTTTTTTGAATCCGGCCCTGAATAGGAGGGGGCAACGCTCTGGATCCGTTGCCGGTCTAAGCAGAAGGTTGCTAAGTCAGATATCTGGTGAACACATGCTTTGTCAACACTTTATCGCAATGCCGAAAGGTAGGATTTCAGGTCTTTTGGTTGATGATAAATAATGGAGTACCAAAGCATCTATGGGTTGAAGTATTCACTACTGCGTCCTAAATGCCCCTTGTTAGCTGTCGCAGGAAGTGGTGAGGGCTTAGGAAGTGAAGCAAACTCGACCAAGTAAGCACGACTTTCTACGCAATGATTTCTTGTATATATATTGGACATTTTGAGGCAATTATAAATCCTGGAAGGTAATTCTGATTGGTCAATAAAAATCAATTTCAATGCTATTTTTTTAAGGTGCACGGGGTCTTACCGTCTAGCCGTTGGTACTCTGTATCTTCACGGAGAATTTAATTTCTGTGAAGGATATGGTACTGGTTCTCTTTGACTGAGTAGATCGACTAAAAGCTTTCAAGTAAGGGAGCCAGAGAAAGAGAGAGCGGATCTAAAGGATCAGAATGAATCTACTATAGCAGAAGAGCCTATATTCGTATTTGAATGATACCAATCGAGATGGATTTTTCAGGGACTGGCCTCTTCCTTGAGACAATCCCTGGGATTCAAAAGAGAGAGAAGGAACTTTCTGTGTCGCCTAGCCCAAAGAAGGAAAGACGAGGCATAGCAAAGGCTAAGGCGATGGAAGCAAGACTGAGTCCCTGTGGGGAAGGCCTATTTTGCTTTGATACGAAGGAGTTCATTAGCTGCTTGGTAGGCTGCTTCTTGATTCAGTATTTGTATTGGATTTCTTTTCTGATTTAATATACTTACGCGTAGAAAATGTGACAGCTCTTTCTCTTGAGTTAGAGGGAGAAATCTCAAATTCTTACTTTCTCTTTGCTAAGGTGCGCAGCCTAAGCATCAATCTCCGTCGAGCTACTTCTTTCCTAGCTTCGTCAGTTTGTCTAGGAGCAGGAGTAAGAATTCATAAGTAGTGGTGAATCCGTGTAGCTGTCAGCAACAATGGTAGCATCCTCCTATAATAGTTAGCAGTACTGAACAAGCGAGTCATCGGTCCAAGGAAAGCTATTTGAACATCAAGCTTGTGGACAAGTTGCTTCCCTTTCTGTGCTTTTACGCTGGCCTCTTCGACCTTTCTTGGGTTCACTAGAAATGTCATCAAAGCTCTCTCTTCCTATCCGACCTAAGGCAGCCATCAGAACACAAGCCAAGGAACTCAAAACCACAACACAAGCACCCTTTATTTACTAGTTTAGGAGTTTTCGCCCGCGAAGGTAAATAGTCAAAAAAGTTCCCCGTAGAACGCGAGCATTGAGGCTTTCATCGAAACAAAGAGAGAGAAGCGGAAAGCCACTTGACTGGTTGGAAAGGGGCACTCGCTTTATTTCTATGGGTGATAGAACATATCCCCCCCTGATAATAAGATTTTGCATATGAAAGAGTCTGTCGTGAGGCATATCCATAAATGGAGGATTTTGACTCTAAACGAAGGAATCTTAGCTTTATCAACATTGATAAACCAATGAGTTCATAAGTCTCATGTCAGAGCTTATTATAAGTTATAAGAAGTGAGAGCTTCCAAAAGCAATGTTCATAAGAAAAGCAAAAAAGTTCTTTATCATCAAACTGACTCTCATTTTAGTTTAATCCTTCTTCGGGAGCACTTGGAATCAAATGAATTCGGACAAAGAAAGTGCGGAG
>NC_061119.1:137734417-137828312 GCF_002878395.1 Capsicum annuum | reverse complement strand
AGTGCGGAGTCACTAGTCCCGCTAACGTGATAATCGGGTTATGTTGGCTTCAAAAGAAAATAGATCCTTGTTCGGGTGTTCTGGTGGTGCCCCCGTCTGGTCTACTATCGTCTTTTCACCGCCGCTAGACTACTTTGGCCCACCAAATGGCACAACCACAGTAGCTGGCTTGGCTCCCTCTTGCTCTGGTCTACACTCCCCTTGTGAGTCGCCACCCTCATGTACTACTCTACTATAAACAAACAGAACTACTACAGCTAGACTAGAACATTTCTTATGTCAAACCATTCGATTGAATGCAATCTCTGATGTCAATGACACGAAAAAGGGATATATACAATGAATGGAATATACTGCGTCAGTATTTGAAAGCATATGCAAAGCCAACAATGGGCACAGTCGATCGTAGATCCCACATGATGCGTTGTACCCTCACCCAACCTTGTCTCTCGCTTGTCGACTTGAGTCGAGCTAACTTTCTATCGAGGACTACTGGCGAAAAGTGTTTGTAGCGTCAATTCCTTTTGGTGTAAATCTCATCCAAAACAAAATACTAGAAAATATAAGCTGTCAGCTCATATCTATCTTTGCTGCTCGATCGAACAAAAGATGACTTCCACCATGTCAAGGTGACACTGATTGATCTATAGATCCATATCAAATGCAGCCTCTATCTTTATTTTAGTCCAGGGAGCAGCTACAATCAGAATCCGGGATGAAGACATAGACCTACAGTGTGAAAAGGGTTCTTGATGGCATTCCCGGCCTACGAGGCCCATGATGAACTAAAATTATTGGGTTCTCCAAATTTGACATAATCAACGTGTTTTTTACTTATTTATTTTTGAATACAAGGGACACAATTTAACATGAGTACTGCTTTACACTCTTTTCCGGGGTGGGGCTTCTTATACCTAAACGCAGCAGGCCCCGCGAGCCGAAGTGAAAGCAGAAAACAACTTCAACGCTATAAAGCAGAAATAACAACTTCATAGCGCCAAACACTTCGGCCTAACGGGAATGAGTAACGACGAAATGAGAAGATGAGGTGCCTCGGTTTCAAATTTCAAGTGATATTTTGAAGTAGTATATATTCTACATATATGTGTATATATTTTTTATATATTAAAATAGTATATATTTAATGTGTATATGTTTTTAAAGTAGTATAATATGTAGTGTATATATGACTATATGTTATATGTGTATATATTTTCTATAGACTAAAGTAGTATATATTTTTAACGTATACATGTGTATATGTATTCAAAAGTAGTATATATATAGTGTCTATATGTTGTAATTTATATATATATTATTTAAAGTAATACATATATTATATCGTACGTATATATGTGAACATATTTTGTATACACTCTAAAGTAGTATATACTTAACGTATACATGTGTATATGTTTTCTAAAGTAGTATGTATATAGTGTATATATGTTGTATGTATATTATTTAAAGTAGTATATATATTGTATGGTACGTATATATGTGTATATATTTTCAATAGACTCTAAAGTAGTATATATTTAACGTATACATGTGTATATGTTTTCAAAAGTAGTATGTATATAGTGTACATATGTTGCATGTATATTATTTAAAGTAGAAGTAGTACATATATTGTATGGTACGTATATATGATTATATGTGTATATATTTTCAATAGACTCTAAAGTAGTATATATTTAACGTATTATATGTGTATATATTTTCAATAGACTCTAAAGTAGTATATATTTAACGTATACATGTGTTTATGTTTTCTAAAGTAGTATATATATAGTATGTGTATGTTATATGTATATTATTTAAAGTAGTACATATATTGTATTGTATTTTTACGTATATATGTGTATATATATATTTTCAATATACTCTAAAGTAGTATATATATTTAAAGTATACATGTATATATGTAATTATATATTCAAAATTTCAAAAGTAGTATATATATAGTGTATATATGTTGTATGTATATTATTTAAAGTAGTACATATATTATATCGTAAGCATATATGTGTACATATTTTGTATACACTCTAAAGTAGTATATATATTTAACGTATAGTCTTATACATGTGTATATGTGTATATATTTTCTAATGTAGTATATATATTGTATATATATGTTGTGTGTATATATTGTTTAACGTATTTAAAATGTATATAGGTGGGTATATATAGTGTATATTGGAAAAAAACTTTTAATTTCGATTTTTTTTTACGTTTGACGGGGTTGGACTGGTAAACCCTTAATGGGACGATCCTGGTTTGTTTTATAAAAAAATACTGTTGCGCCCAGAACCGGACCAACCCGTTAACACAGGCCCAAAATTGGGCCTGCCCACGAACTGGTAAAATAAAATGGACCGAATCCGGGTTGACCCGGCCCGACCCCGTTGACAGACTTAATATAAACTATACTGCATATAAACTGTGATCAAAATAAACTAACAAATGCACTGCTATTGTCTTTTCATAAAATCAAAAATCACTTGTACATAATTGTATCAAGTGCCAAAACATATAGTATTCAACATAATATTTCACGATAAGAATCTCTAGTGTATCAACACAAAACAAAAACAACACTAAGCATTTCAACACTAAACATATATTTCACGTCTATGCTTCAAAGACATTCCTAACTAAATTTGCTGCACACCATCATTTTTCTTCAATAATCGATCAATAGATTCATCTTTACTAACTGTATATTGCTTTAATTTCTTCCTTCCATAATACTACAGCAACACACCATACAGAATTCAAATATCATCAATAGCATCTACATGATTAAAAATTTCAAGACCATCAAGAAAATACTGAACAAAGGCAGAAACAAATACACGACAATTCCTGCAACATAATACATCATCAGTATAATTGACAAAAAATTATTTAAAAATAAAAAATTAAATATGCATTCAATATATTACATGTTGGCTTGAGTTGGCAGTCCATCAACAATACGAATATCAAAAGAATTAGCCACTGGAAGTCCATCGCTCCTACTTTCTCAAAATTCAATACAAGAAAGAAAGTGTGGAATTAACTCTGAATACGTTGCAACGGATTTCTGAAAACGAACGGCATGCCTTGCACCATGCATTGAAGCATACACATATATGCATTGATCTTTAAAACACAGCCTCGCCAAAATTCAGTAAAACTCCTCAACAAGATTAATTGGGAAAAGAAAGTTGTCAACGCTATTCCACGGGACGTTGCATCTCATAAAAAATCCATGCATGTACTCAACAATTTGATGTTCTTGAGTGATAAGTGTTACATCCTATTGTTCTCCATAAACCGCTTATACAAAGTCTGAATCAAGCAGTTAAACCAACAATCGATGGTTGTAAATTTAACTGAACCACCAACAGACCCATATTTTGACTTTTTTCGCAAATAGTAAAAGATTACATCAATATGATGAAAATTCGAACAATAACACCACATTAAAATGCTAAAAATGAATATAGAACACTAATTAAAATCTAATAAATATGAACTACTTATATAACATGCATCATAGACAAAAATTCAGTATTCCAATTAGCTTATCATTATCAAGTACAAATATAAAAACTATATAACCTACTTAACTAACAAATTCATTACTTATTGAATCGGTTTAGGGTATTCCTGGATATGCCAATGTGAAGAACCACTCTTTCATTTTAACGATATCAACTTCATAGATAAATTATTTTGGGAAAGCATTGATAGAATTTGAATAATCAGGCCTGTTAAAAAAAGTTACAAAAATTGTAATATATGACAAAATAAAGTAAAATGAAAAAAAACTACAAACAGAAAACTTACATCTGTTTAACACACAACGATCTGGCAACAAACCTGTTAAACTGTAATGTCACTTTCATATCATCAATTCGCTCCGTAATACTCTTCACAAAAGGATGCTTTATAGACAAGAGGCATTTACTTAGCTGAGCATTCTCTATACGTTAGATGGTTGACCTTCAACTTTGCCATAACTAGAATCAAATTTTGACAAAAATGACGATTCGCATACTGCCGTTGGCTTACGTAATCGGCAAGGAATAATAGGTGTTTCATCCAACATAACAGAGGAAACCACCATATTTTTCTTAATCCCTTTAACATTATCACTTGCATTTGCATCAACCTTTCTAACATTATCACATACTAAATCAGTTGCATCAATCATTGCAACACTCTTATCGGGTTGAGTGAACTTAGAAGTTTCAGCGTCTGAAATTTCTGACCAATCAAGCTCATTCTGGCTAAGAACTGCCACATCACCTTCTTTTTGTGTTTTTATCACGAAAAAGTTGAGTAAATTTGGATACTTCAGAATCAGTAAAACTAGACCAATCACGATCAACCTGACTATTTCTACCCTCCCCTATAACCTTATTTTCACCTGAGCTTTGTGTGAACTTCAAAAAATCAAAATTTGAAAAATTCTTCCAAGCACCATCCTTAAAATTTTCGGCCACAGACTCAACATTGACATGACCAACTACACAATCACCTACAAAATTAACTTTCTCTCCAACGTCATCTATCAAATACATCACCATCTACAGAATCAGTTTTTTTCCTACATCATCCATCAAACTATCACTTATATGATCCAGTTCCGGTGCAACAACATTTTGTTGTCCCACATTAGGTAGATCATCAACTTGATCATCACTAATACCACCAACATTAGCTGTATCATTATCTTTTTTCTTTGAGTTGTCACCATTGTTATCCCCATTTGATGTAGCAAGTTGTACACAAAACTTTGTAAAATAATTACAATAGTGTATATAGGTTTTGTTATAAAAAAGGAAAAAATTAGGAAAAGAATACCTTAGGTTCATTCTTTATATGTAGAACTCGAAAAATCAATTTAAATGAGAATTTCATAAACTTCTCCATTGAGGAAACCTTTTCCATTAACTAAACATAGAAAGAAAAAAGTCAAAACATCAATCAGCAAAAACATACAAATATCAATAATAATCTTCCACATACCATTTTAACATCACTTCTCAAAAGTGTTCATTCATTATCTGGGCTCAAATGACTACATTCTTGTTTACTGGTACAAGGCAAATCAACAGAGTTCACAACCGCATCCATAGATTTGAAATTAGGTAATTGAAGGATTAATTTTCAACAATCGTCGGAGTAATTTTACTCAACACTACCTGTACATACAAAAAAACACTCCACATTTAAAAAGCACATAATCATTTAACAAAATATATATAAATTACGTTTTAAAACAATGATATACCCGCTCTTGCCTAATATAAAAAAATGCAGACTTGACCTTCTTGTACGTTGGTCTATGTTTTATAAATCAATTAAATATACGTGGCACACCATTGCCAACTCGATCAGTAAGATAGCCATCGTTATAAGGACAACATTCATAAAACCAACACTGAAATGCTAGGGGAAATCAGCACAACGATACATAGTTTTTCTATGATAAACCTTAGACTTCATTGACTCCAACATCAGATGAAAACATAATTTTTCCCAAGAAAATGTGTCATAGTTTCCATATTCAACCAATAAGAAATTATTCTTTGTTATAACATCACTATACGTGATGAAAAAAAGAAAGGTATAAATAAAGAATAAAATAGAAATTTGTAAAGCATCTTCAACATATCGCCACCTTTTTACCATGAAACACTCTTCTAAATCAAACTTTGTGAGCTTGGACTTTTCTGGAAAATACAAATTCATCAGCTTACTTCGTTAAGTAAGAGCAAACTCATTATTGTAATTTCCAGTATATTTTAAGCCGTTAATATATAGCAAACTCTTGTAAGCCAAATCGTAACTTAGTGTTATTCACTTTAATACATATTTTATCATCTCTCTCACAAACAAGTTTCCTAAGCAATATTCCATGAATAAGTTGATTTTGAGGAAAAACGCTTGGTAAAGATAAGAAATAATTAAAGCAACTATTCTTAAACAAATCAAGTTGCTTCTTATCCAACTTAGATTTCAAGATAGTCACAATACCACAGTTTGTGTGTACGCTGACCTGACACTTGTAATGATCAGATGGACCAAGAAATAAATCCCAAACTGCAATAAGTAAGTGTACTGTAAGGTCTAAACATTTCAAAAAGCCATATATATTACTCATAAAGTATTCATTACTACACTATTATAAATTTTACATAATAACAATATAAATATATAAACTATACACATTTTTTATATAATGCTGATACACAAAGAGTAATAACATCACCAGCTAATTTCAAATTAATATTAAGTTTTTTCTTTAATTTCATCACCATAGACTTCAAAAAATCCTAATGGGAAAGAATACTCGAAAAGGACACTGTACTTGGCAGTCAAGTTTTTTTGGGGGGGAAAAACACCTACAGGCCATTTTCCCCCTTTAACTAATAGAATTGTGCCTTATTAAAGAAAAGGCTAATAAATAATATTAAAAAAAATTGAAAGTGTTATTTTTGTTCAAAACTTCAAATGTGGGCATTATTTTTAAATAATGGTACGAGGTGTCTTTTTCCCAATCCCAAATCCCTTAATCATTTCCCTTACCAAGCTGCCTCAATTCTCTCCTTATGCCACCAGCTCCGACAAAACCCCATCACAGGCACTGTCATTCCCTTCACTCACCTTTTTCTTTCCACCACATCTCCTTCTTCTCCATCAAGCCGACAAGTTCCACCACTAACATCACTTTTTCTGCCCTCCCTTATCCGTCTCTGTCCAACTTCGATCACCACAAACCTGTCCTCGCCACAATCGGCCAACTATGCCATGAAATCCCACTACGAGCACCATCAAATAGATCCCGAACTCTCCTCTTTCGGTCAAAATTCAAAATCCCAAATTCATTTTTTTTAAATGACTTTCGAAAAAGTTCTAGTTTAGAAAGGATCTGTACAAGACACCAATGATTTATTCCGTTGAATTATTTTATATTCCATAATGTCTCAAAGATAATGAAAAATTGCTATTTGTATCTATGTTGGCCAGATTTAGGACGGATTTCCATCCTGGTATGATCCCGTTCATGCTCGTCTCTCTAATTGTCTGATTTTTATTCAGTAGTACATTATCAGCTTTAGAAGTCGTCAGTCATGATTATTGATTTAGGTATAAAATGTCTTCCTCTATGTTGAATGTTGTCATATATGAAAATTCTATGTTAACACTAGTACATGTTGTGTCTGATTTGGTTGTTAATACTATGTTAAGCCATGTATGCTACTTCCTGATTTAATTAATTACCTATCTAAACAGTGTGGACAATATGACATTATTTAATGTATGTTCGTTTCTGCATCAATTCGAATTATATGATTATCGTGTCTACATGTCTATTCCCTTGCTTAAGTCTACTCATGCAACTTCTATTAGATGTTAATCATGCATTCATGGTAACTAAAAGATTTTACTTCATGTGAATTAATTCATATTCATCTGAAAAGTTTTCATACGAGTCTTTAGTAAAATTTTGGTAGAAGAATGATTGTTTTCCTCTCCGTTTGAAGTTCAAATTACGAGAGCGTTACATGTTAAATATGGTAACTTCGGATTCTGTTCTTGTTCAGTTGGTTATTCAAAAGTGTGACATCTTTTGAACTATATAATTTTGGTAAGATTGGCTTAATTTAATGGAGAATGTTTATTAATTTTAGTTGGATTTGTTTTCACTATGGGAGCCAACTATTGATGAAAAGAAAAATAGTCAATAATGCTTTGAATGCTTCAAAGGTTTCCATGGAGGAAGGAATTTTCAAGTCGTTATACTTATGTGTCTCTTATTCCTTGGCTTACTCGGAAGAACTAACTAGTTTAAAATGAATAATATCACTTTTTCTTGAAGGTGGTGGTCGTTATGCTTTTTTTTTAACTCTGTTAATTTTTTGATCAGGCATAGGGCTGAGCATAGACCACCAAAATCGATCATCGAGTCGAACTAAAAATTTTGATAATTTGTATAGATATTTTCTGTTATTTGATTTATTTTTGTTTACAGTATATGCAGATATAATTCTACTTGGATATTGTATATGCATATAAACTAGTGTTTTCTTGTCAATTGATTTGGTAGAATTCATTAGTTCACTGTTAATTGAAATTGTATTTCTACTGCTTGAATGAAAGGGCGGTACTATGCAAATTATATAAATTGATGCCTCCTGTCAAAATAACACCTTTTTAGCGCGAGAACGAGCAAATCGTTGAATTGGAACGATGTCATCCTTTTGATAACTCAGTTATTGTCCAAAAAACTAATACATCCTCCTTTGAGGCTATCAATGTCGCTGCTAAATAGAATTCTCTTGGGTTGCTTTTTGGTGAAACTGGTGAGACACAACTTGGCTATCATTTTTTGATAGCAGATAGAGTTATAGAAATATATGTGTATTTGTTACCATATTTTTTTAGTTAAATAAACTCATTTATTATTAGTAATTATTATAAAGTAGAAATACAAGAAAAAATAGAACTGACATCTCAGTCATGCTAAACAAAGATTAAGCTACCTCAACTAAATAGATCGCCTATTCTTTCCCAAATACAACAACCAAAGCCTAGGAATAACATTTTAAATTTTTCAAAATTTTAGCCAGTCTATCCTTCTATAATGTACCTCATGTACGATCCTTCTATGAGAACATCTGTGTTACGTATAGTGCCTTGAAATATTCTATTATGTGTTACTTGTTATGAAATATAAAGCAAAGAAGAAGAAGAATAGAAAGAGGAGTGATTATTATTTCTGTTGAGGGTTTTTTGATGGTGTAAATTATAATGAAGAAACCCCCTTTATTTATAGGAGAAAACTAACTTTGGGGTTTCTAACTTTTTCATAAATAAACATTTACTATATATGATAATGTAGACATTAACTATATATGGTAAAGTAGTCATTCATTATATATGGTAATATATTTATAACACTCCCCCTTGAATATCTAATTGATAGATAATGTGCCTCGTTAAAACCTTACTAAAAAAACTCAGTGGAAAAAAATTTAGTGAAGGAAAAAAAGTACACATCTCTAACAATACGTATATAGACTGCCTTATAAAAAAACTTACAAGAAAAATTCAGTGGGACTAAATCTCGTAAGGAACAAAGAGTACAATACATATTAACTCCTCCCTAATGCGAACATCCTTAAACCTTTGCATCTCGATCCTGTGCATTATCTTCTTGAAAGTTGCAGTTGGAGGAGATTTGGTGAATAAATAAGCCACATTGTCACTTGAACGAATCTGTTGCATGTTAATATCACCATTCTTTTGTAGCTCGTGTGTATAGAAAAGCTTTAGCGAAATGTGCTTCGTTCTATCTCCTTGAGTCCTCCCTTAAGTTGTGTTGTGCATGCTGTATTATCCTTACAAAAAATCATGGGTACTTTGTCACATTTCAAATCACATTTTCTGCGAATGAGTTGTATCGTGGACCACAACCACACATAGTTTCAGTTGCTTCATGAATAGCTATTATCTCAGCAAGGTTCGATGAAGTGGCTATGCTAGACTGTTTTGTATATTTCTAAGATATGACAGTACCTCACATATGAACACATAATTTATTTGAGACTGAGCTTTATGCGGGTCAGATAAGTACCCAACATCAGCATAACCAACAAGATAGAGACTACAATCTTTAGAATAAAATAAGCTCATATATTTGATATCATTTTGATGTCTCCTAGTAGGAACAAAACTATACCTTGCTAACAAATTGATCGAAAGGCTATATCGGGTCTTGTAGTATTTACAAGATACATTAGTACACTAATTGCACTAAGATATATAATCAATCCAATTTGGTATATTTCTTATTCCAACAAATAATCCACTGCTTTTGAAAACTCTCCAATTGTTCCAACAATTCAGTACCCCCATATATGAATACATAACTTATTTGAGATCGGGCTTTATGCGGGTCAGATAAGTATCCAGCATCAGCATAACCACAAGATCGAGACTACAATCTTTAGAATAAAATAAGTTCATATGTTTGATCTCATTTTAATGTCTCATAGTAGGAACAGAACTATACCTTGCTAACAAATTGATCGAAAGACTATATTGGGTCTTGTAGTATTTACAAGATACATTAGTACACTAATTACACTAAGATATATAACCAATCCAATTCGGTATATTTTTTATTCCAACAAATAATCTATTGCTTTTGAAAACTCTCCGATTGTTCCAACAATTTTCAAGTTATAAATTTATGCAATATAAGGATTATAGATAAGTTTCTCAGAAACTTTTATATGCTTTAAACATTTTGAATCCTTAAAAGTTTTCATATAAATTTTGTCAAGTGACAATATCTGTACTTCATATTTGACATCTTTAAGTGTCTGGACTGCAAATCAAATAAGTTTTAGGCTTACCAAGATGCGTTCTTTCATGTTACTTGATAAATGTTTCTACGTCAGTATGCTTAAATAGACGTAGAATTCGGATCCTCGTAATCTTTCATAATATTGAGCCAATATTGTATCAAAGATATTGATGATATTTCATTTTGCAACGGTTCATAGTGTGACATAACATTTTGAGATCTCATCACTTCATTAATTTCAGGCACCTGGACCTCTCGTAAGGTTTCAAGAAGTGTTATGTCGTAGGCTCTTCAAGAGCACAATGACTTCTTATTATGATCATTTACTCCTTTTGATTTTTAAGAATGATTTCATTTAAAATCAATTGGTCTACCACGCTTCACGCATGCATAGATTTTATCCTTTAGGAACACAAAATAGGAGCACTTACAGCTTAAATATGAGATGCTTTTGATATTTGATTTGAATTATCTTTTTAATGAAGATCCAATAATAATTACTAACATATTTCATAATTGCTTATAATCTCCCCCTTAATGTTAGGAAAACTAACATACATCCTTCATCTTCTTTGAGGAATCCATCTTTGTGGATCATGGTATATTCATTAATCATATATACCACACATCAAAACTATTAGATGGATAACGTGTGGTTCCTGACTCAGAACCAACTTTGAGGGAGAATCAATCATAATTTATTGGTTTGATGAGAACCAACTTTGAGGGAAAATCAATCATAATTTATTGGTTTGATGCATACAAGTACTTTTGTATGTAATATTTCAAACCAACACATAAGCTTTTATTCTCATTAACAATGGTTCAACTATCTATCTAAAGCATTCAATGCCAAATCGGCATTATCAAGATGAATTGTCTTGATTATACAATCTGAAAATTATACTTTTAACTCAATTTTATTGAGTAACAACTTTATTAATGTCAAACCGCAGGTTGACAATGAACGTATAAGTGATCATCTTATATCGATGCATCTATAGATCACATGACTGGTGAACGAATTCATATTCACCTTTTATATTTTTTAGATTTTAATGGATTCAATCCTAATATTAGTTAGTCTTACCAACTTATCATAAGAATTGTTAGAATATGAATAGGAATAGGAATAGCATATAAAATCCTACTTAGAAAAGGATTATAATGTAGTGTCTATAAATAGGGTGTCAATGTAATTATATACACAATTTAATAATAATTATTCTCCATTATTTTCTCACATGGTAATAGAGCGTTTGTGAGAAAAATATCATTTCAGCGCCACTGCATTGTTTTTCGGTGACTGAAGCTTCTGTCCAAACAAATATATATTTCGTTGGTATATTTCAAAATAAACCAACACCACCATCATAATCGAAATATCTTGCAGATCAAACCCTAGTCAGACTCGCTGAGAATAAGAGGCACACGTACCATCATGCGTCGCCGAAAGAAATTCTCCGACGAGCGCGTTAGCCCATGCACCGGTGCATGCAGAGTTTTTTGGCGACTTTTTCGACAGTTTTTTTGCAGTAGCCTCGCTTATTCATTCCGAGGCTGCTCATATGATTATTTTTTTATTTAGAGCAACTTTCAGACATTAGATCTTATATCCAGCAACTTTCTTTTTTCTCAACCAAATTCCGACAATATTTTTTTCATGATTAAATCTGAATATTAATAAGATCAGAAACTCAGATATCAGAGTTAATGAAGAATCGACGAGGGGGAGGTCTATTTGGAAGATCTCGACCTAGGTGTAGTTATTGTAAAAGGCATAGACATACTCGTGGCGTATTCTATTCTCGACCTAAGTGTAGTTATTGTAATAAGTTTGCACATACTCGTGGAATATGCTATTCTTTGCATGATCGACCGCCTAAAATGCTCATATTGCTCAGTCTAACACCACAAGTGATCAACGGGTGTATTTATCTGACAAGAAATGTAATGAGTATCTTAGTATCAAACAAGTAAGCATATATTTCTACCAATAGCCTCAACTACAGAATCTCCTACCTTTGGATCATAGGTTGTGGACTCAAGTGTTTCTGATCATATTTCTATTGACAAATCACTTCTGTCTGATATTGTTTATTAACAATCTCTTCCTGGTATCATTTTAGCTAATGGAATTCGAACAGAGCCAAAAAGAAGTTGGACAAGCCAAACCCCTATCTTCTGTCACTCTAGACTCTGTTCTTTATGTCCTTGGTTGTTCTTTTAATCTTGTATCTGTTAGCCATTTGACACGTGCCCTTGATTGTAGTATAACCTTTTTAGATGATACTTTTCGAATACAGGATCGCAAAACGGGACAGACAATTGGCATAGGACATGAATCACAAGGCCTTTACTAGCTTACCTCTTCAAATTCCTTCACAGCATGCTCTGCTATAGATCCTCCCGACTTTATTCACAAATGTTTGGGACATCCTAGTCTATCCAAGCTACAAAAGATGGTGCCTAGTTTGTTTAGTCTATCAATATTAGATTGTAAGTTGAGTCAACTTGGGAAACACACTTGTGGTGCATTTTCACGTAGTATTGAGAGTCGCTCAGAGTCTATTTTTTCTTTAGTTCATTTTGATATTTGGGGTCCTAGTAGAGTCAGTTCACCCTTAGGATTTTGTTACTTTGTTACTTTCATCGATGATTTTTCAAAATGTACCTGGGTTTACTTGATGAAAGATCGTTCCGAGTTATTCTCTATATTCAAAAGTTTTTGTTTTGAAATATAAAATTAATTTGGTGTTTCTATTCGTGTTTTTCATAATAATAATGCCTTAGAATACTTATCCTTCTAGTGTCATGAGTTTATGACTCATCAAGGAATCATTCACCAGACATCATGTCCATACACCCCTCAGCAGAACGGTATAGTAGAAAGAAAAAATTGGCATCTCGTTAAGCCTGCCCACACTCCTCTCATTAAATCTCATGTTCCATTGCATTTTTGGGGCGATGCAGTCCTCTCATCTTGATATCTCATTAATAAAATGCCATCATTTTCGATCCAGAATCATGTTTCCTCATTCCATACTATTTCCTCAGTCACATCTCTACTCTATCCCCTCGTGTTTTTGGGAGTACATGTTTTGTTCATAACTTAGCCCCAGGAAAAGATAAATTATCCCCTCGTTCTCTCAAATGTGTCTTTCTTGGTTACTCTCGAGTTCAAAAAGGGTATCAATGCTATTCACCTGATCTGGGTTGCTACCTTATGTCCGTTGATGTCACATTCTTTAAATCTCATTCTTTATATACATCTTCTGGTCATCTTAATATCTCTGAGGTTTTACCCATACCTCCAGTCTTACCCACATCAAACTCTGAGGAATCTACAGTTACTTCTCCATCTCCAGCTAAGTGCCACCACTTTTGACTTATCATCGCCGCCCACGTCCAGCATCAGTCCCAAATGATTCATATCATGCGCCTAACGCTTCCCCTACTGCAGACGTGTCTCTTCCTAACCAATCAGTTGTACTTCAAAAATGTATAAGATCCACTCATAATGCTAACCCACATTATACTTTCTTGAGTTATCATCATTTGTCATCACCCTATTATGCTTTTGTATCATCTTTGTCCTCTATTTCCATCCCTAAGATTACAAGTGAAGCACTTTCTCATTTAGAATGGATACATGCTATGATTGATGAGATGTCTACTTTATATACTAGTGGTACTTAAGAGCTTGTAAATCTACTATTGGTTGTCGTTGAGTTGATACAATCAAAGTTAGCCCAGATGGTTAGGTTGGACAACTGAAGGCTCGCCTTGTTGCCAAAGGATATACACAAATATTTAGGCTTAATTATAGTGACACTTTCTCTCCTGTGGCTTAAATAGCATCTATCCGTTTTTTTCTCTCTATGGCTTTCGTTCGCCATTGGCCTCTTTATCAGTTGGACATTAAGAATGCTTTTCTGGATGGTGATCTAGAAGAAGAAGTCTATATGGAGCAACCACCTGGTTTTGGTGCTAGGGGGAGTCTAGTAGCTTTGTATGTCAATTGCGCAAGTCACTCTATGATTTGAAACAGTTACCTCAAGCCTGGTTCGAAAAGTTTAGCACAGTGATTCAGGAGTTTGGCATGATTCATAGTAGATCATTCAGTGTTTTATCGTCATTTTAAACCAAATCTATGTATTTATTTGGTGGTTTATATTGATGATATTGTTATCACCGGCAATGATCAAGATGGTATCACTAACTTGAGGCAATATCTCTTTCAGTATTTCCAGACTAATGACTTTGGTAGAATGAAATACTTTCTAGGTATTGAGGTCGCTCATTTCAGATCAGGTATTGTTATTTCTCAATGCAAGTATGCTTTAGATATTCTTGAGGAGATAGAAATGATGGGATGTCGACCCATTGACACTCCTATGGATCCAAATGCTAAATGCTAAACTTCTGTTAGGATAAGGGGAGTTATTCAGTGATCCTGGAAGGTATAGGCAGTTGGTTGGAAAGTTGAATTATCTCACAATGATTAGACCTGACATCTCTTTTTTTGTGAGTGTTGTAAGTCAGTTTATGACTTTCTCCTGTGATAGTCTTAGGATGTAGTTATTCGTACTTTGCAATATATAAAGTCATCTCCAGGTAAAGGACTACTCTTTGAGGATCGAGGCCATGAGCATATCATTGGATATGCAGATGTTGATTGGGCAGGATCACTCTCAGATAGACGTTCTATATTTGGATATTGTGTTTTAGTAAAAAGTAATTTGGTGTCCTAGAAGAGGAAGAAACAAAGTGTGGTTGCTTGATCTAGTGCCGAAACAGAATATTGAGCAAGGCTGTAGCAACTTGCGAGCTAGTTTGGATAAAACAATTGCTGAGAAAACTAAAATTTAAAGAAACTAGTAAGATGGACCTTGTATGTGATAACCAAGCAGTCCTTCATATTGCATCTAATCCAGTGTTCCATGAGAGGACCAAGTACATAGAGATTGATTGTCACTTTGTCAGAGAAAAGATACTCTCGGGAGATATTGTTACAAAATTTGTAAAGTCAAGTGATCAATTTGCAGATATCTTCACCAAGTCTTTCACCAGTCCTCATATTAATCATATTTGTAACAAGTTAGGTATATATAACTTGTATGCACCAGCTCAAGGGGGAGTGTTAGAATATGAATAGGAACATGAATAGTATACAAAATCCTATTTAGGTAGTGCCTATAAATAGGATGTCAATGTAATTATGAAGACACAATTCAATAATAATTTTTCTTCATTATTTTCTCACAAGAACAAGCACCATTAGAAGTTCATGAAGAATTTTGTAGTTTTTCAATAAATGTTTAATACTCACTATGCACATCTTTAAGATGTCGCAATCATTCATGTCAATTTATGAACATTTATACTAGTAAACTCCAAGTTTACCATGACATGTACTGTTTTTCTTTAGTAAATTTCAAATTTACTATTACATGAATAAATTTCAGATGTACTACTTTAGAAGTAGATTTCAAAATAACTCTTCTCAATTATTATGCCTCTTTCGGAGGTGAGTTGTGATATTACCACAACCAAGTGCACGTTTGTATTGATAAGCTTTTCTAAATATTGTCGCATTCACCTTAGGGAATGAATATGTACTTAAAACAATCGGAATTCTCATTCCCCAAGAATATAATGTAATTGTTCCTTAAGTCTATCAAATTTTGATAGCTTATAACCTCTTTCATGATATTACTACTTCAAGAGCACATCGAGGCATACATATCTTTCAGAGTATACCATATATTGCTACCACATTTACTTCAAGAATGGAGAAAATTTTCATCTTTCATCTTTCAGACTTATCATATATTGCTACCACATTCATTTCATGGAATGAAGCATATCACATTCTCTTCATGAAATGGAGCATATTTAATGAGGCAGGTTTCATGACTTTTCACCAAATACACATTATTTTGCCTTAGTCATCATAATATCATCAATAAAGTGCGTTGAGATTCAAACTCAACATATTACCCATATAAAGACGTCTTAGGCATAAATTGATGGGACTTGAACCCAACATTTTATCATCATGGTGCATTGAAACTTTTAACCCAATGTCTTACCCTCTTAATGAGATGAGACTTCAATTGATCATCATATCTTTTAATAATATTGTTCTTCATGAACAAATTTAAGGCATAAGTGGTTCCAATTTAATTATTTTTCCTCAAATTCAACAATAATTATATCATTAGTAGCAAAAGACAAATAACATAAAGAATTACTAACCTTGAAATTAAGAATGGCAATGGGGCGGGGGGTGCGGGTTTTAGGCTGTGGGGCGGTGTGAGTTTTAGATTATGTGGGTGCAGTGCGGGTTTAAGTAATTTTTTTTAAATGATGTGGGGTGGATTGCGGGTATATGCGGGTTTAAACTAAAAAAAAAGTTAAAAATTAGTATTATTCTTGTAAATCTACCTAAAAATATATATATACTTCACTTTAAATTTTATGATACTTAAAACATGTATAACACTACAAATAAATAATTTTATAACTTTTTTAATTTCTTTATTCATCTTAATGAAAATTTGATATTTGATCATTACTTGTACATGTGATACTTTTGTGGTAATTTCTTTGTGAAAAGTGATATAATAGAAATTGGTTGTTACTATTTTCTAGTATTGAAAAAATATTATAGTTTTTAGTGGAGTTACAAATTTTTTGAAAAAGAAAAAAGCAAAAATGTGGGGTGGTGCGGTGCGGGTATGCGCGGGTATGAGTGTGGGCCGTGTTTATGCAGGTTTAGAGATAATGCGGTGTGGTGCGGGGTGATTTTAAAATTTGCGGATTTAGAAAAAATCCGCACCGCACCATTGCCACTCCTACTTGAAATTACTTTTAGATTTGTAATCTCACCTTGTTTGACAAAGTCTTGTGCTGATAACGTGTTATGAAATATAAAGCAGAAAAGAAGAAGAATGGAGAGAGAAGAGAGAGTGATTATTATTTTGAGGTTTTTAACTTTTTCATAAATAGACATTCACTGTGTATATATATATATATAATATATATTAAAAGTGTAAAGATCCTTAGAAAAGTGATTTGAACTTTTTGCCCTTTATTAAAATATTCTGTAAGAGACAAAATCGTCTTTTTACTATTTAATATATGGTAAGTGAAAAATATATTTTAAAAACTAAGAAATCCTAAAATATATGATAAGAGAAAAATATATGACAAAAATATACTAGAAAAATTAATTATTAAGGTGTCCTAAAATTTATAGTAAGGGAAAAATTTATTTTACTACTACTTCTAATGTATTTAATTAAGGAAATACTATTCAATACTTTTATATGTAATTTGATAAACAATAATACGAAACAATTTGTGGGCCAATAATTTGTGTTCCCTTTTCCCCTAAAATACATTAGAAAGGAATAATTATACCTAATTATATTCCATAACTAATACTTTACATAAACTTGTATTTCCGCAAAGTATACAAAAGTGCATACCGTCTTTCTTACTATTTACTCTATTTTAAAATTCTTAATTTTAAAACACACAGTTTAGGATTCAATTTCAACCAATACGATATATGATTTGATAAACCAAATTTTACTGATCTTGGTACGGTTTGCTGCTGGGAAGAACCAAAGCAGGCAACATCGAGTTTTTTCCTGTATGTATGGGAAAAACATTTTTAGGTATAGAATTTTCTATCAAATAAATTTTGATAGTATTTATGATTACAGAAATAAATTTGTTTGTGATTTGAGATAAGTTTTTTGAGCTTTAGTATGTTTTTTAGTTTAAAATATATAAAATATCATCTATTCTTGATAGACAATTGCTAATTGAGAAGTTTAATTTTGTAGAATTTTGATATATCTTATGATTGAAAGACTTTGCGTGTGATTTGAGGTAAGTTTTTTTAAATTTTAGTATGTTCTTGATGTTTACAATCTCGGTAGTATCAATCTATAGATAAATCTATTTGCGATTTGAGGTAAGTTTTATAAAATTTTAGTGTATTCTTGAAATTTACAATAAATAACTTTTTACGTATTCTTAATAGACAATTGCAAATTGACAAGTTTTTTTTGTGTGTGAAATCTTGACATAGATTAAATAGATAAATTTATTTGTGATTTGAGGTAAGTTTTCTAAAAAATTTCGTATGTTCTTGAAATTTACAATAATAAATTATCACGTATTCTTGATAGAAATTGCTATTTGATAAGTTTTTTTTTTTTTTGAAATATTGATAGTAATGACTCATATATATTATACTAATTTCAAATTGACTTATTTACAATTTTGACACATTTTTTTGGATGGTTACATTCCAATGAAAAGAAATTAGTTAGTCATTTTAATTTTATATAAATTCTCTTTTAAAATTTATTTATATGCAATTGTTGAGTAAACTATGAGATTTGACATATCATTATTATTTTTAATAATAGGCTCAAAGGTTGTCTTCCTTTTTTTTTTTGTCTGATTAATTATCATATTTTCTTCACCGTTTTCTTTTTTTATACCTGGATTTACTGCAGTTGAGCTAAGAGTCTTTCGAAAACAATAGTTTTACCTCTCCTAAGTAGTGGTAAGATCTGTATACACTTTATCCTCTACAGGCCTCATGATATTTTACTGGGTATATTATTGTTGTTGGTACAAGCTATATCATTTAAATAGATGAAAAATGTTTTATGACTTAAATTTCTACTTTCTAATAACTTTGCTCTTGCATATATAGATTTATTGATTGACGAGAGACACACGTGCAAAACACGTACATTGAACTAATATATATATATATATATATATATATATATATAATAAAGTAATCATTCACTATATATGGTAATATATTTATAACATTATCATCTTAATAATTATTTATTTGTAAATACTATATCAGCTATTAAGCCGAAGTCTTGAGAGTTGCAAGCTTCTACTTTACCTATTGACTGATTGTATAGCAGAAGAGATAAGGAGTATATTGAATAATTGTTTTTTTATATCGTCTGGAAACATGAAGTGTTGAAAGAAGTATAGTAGTCATGGTTATTTTGCACGCGACAAGGAAATTCGTTTGATTAAATATGTGAAGTTGCAAGGAGAAGTTTATGCGCTCCTCCATCTGTTATGCTTTTAAAATGTTAGGGGTATTCAATGGATCCATTAGTTGTTTGCCCAAGTAAAAATGACTAATAAGACAATCTTGACAGATCAAATTAACTAAGGTTAGACTAAAAAGTCGATACTAGTGAATTTTGCTATATTGAGCAGTAGTAAAAGATTTCATGATTCGACATGCTAGTTTTTGATCAATTTCTGAATTAATGCCATTTTAATGGTTTTAATTAGATTATTCATTTAAATTATGTTTTTCAGTTTGATCTGAGTCATGGAGTGGAAGATAATAAGTTGCCTGTTCACGCCCCGGGTCTGCATAAATTTATTGAACATTGATCTCTCTTTTCCTCTATTTGTGAAGATGTGCTAGAAATATGATCGTTTACGCCTTTTTAAAAGTCACGACGAAATGACGAAACCGTGTCAGCACTCTGCAGATTCAATGTTCTCTTGAAATGGTGAGGCATATGTTTGATACTCCGTACTTAACCACCGTTATCCCTATACTTAACTTTCATCAGTCTACATTTAATGTTGAAATATGCTTTTAGTTTAGGATTCATTTAGCTCAGTCAAGATGAGTATGCTAACTTTCTTAGAAATTTTATTATTGTTGAAATGATATGGAAATTTTAAATCGTCCAAATCTTAAGCACCTTTAAATTGAGGAGGGTAGAGGAACAAGGGTGGGGGACAGTGAGACTGAGACTGCTATTGTACTTCTTACTGTTGTACCAACATGCTGTAGGACATCGTATGTGCTGGAATACGAATGATCTGGTTAAGATCTGACCTTAATCAACTTAAGGCTTGCGGTAAAGGTCTTATGAAGGAATTACTCTTCCATTAGAGTTGCCTATTAACTGGGTGCTTGCTTATAGTGTTGTAATGATTTGAGTCTTCATTGAGATTATTGTCTTGCAGCGCCATGATGAGAGGTGAGGTCTTGGACGAGTTATTTTAGGTGATATAGTTGTGTAAGATGTATTAAGTTTTCTCTGTGACTTTGCATTAGCTTCTGTAGATTAAGCTCTAATTTTTTTTATCTAGTTTTAAGATGAAATAGCTTCATAAGAAAGGTCAGTCAGAATATATTGCATCCTTTACTTCTATGACTATAATTTGAATTTGTTGGAAGTATATATATTTTAAATACTCACAATCAGATTTGCTCAAGCGATAGTGTCAGCAGTAGCTACAATCTATAAATCAAGGGGTGCATTCTAAAAATTCATGTCTGCAATGGTTATACTATCCATTGGCTTCTTTCATTCGTAAAAAAATGAAGCACATCACGAAAATATCTTTAAAAAAAGAAATTCTATTTTATCGAAGGTCCGCGAAAAAGGAAAGAGTTCACAAATCACAATGATTGCATTTAGGGATCGTTTGGCTGGAAACAAGTTATACTGAGATTTATTATGTTGGGATTAGTTATAATGGAATTAATTGTCCTGCTATTATATTTTAGTGATTGTTTGGTTTGTGGTACTAAAAATAATATGCATTGCATTTTTTTTTTATGAATTTTATAGTTTGTTTACAAAAATACGCTTCACTTTATTTAGCTTAATTATTTTCCTTAATATTAAACCGTACAAAAAAAATTGAAAAGTTACTATTTTATTTTTAACCTTAGTAGTTTCTTTTTTCTAAAAGTAGATGTTAAAAATTTTATGTTAATATTTCTTAAACGTGTATGAAACTTTAATATTTCATGTTAAATTTCTTATTTTGTCCTAAATTCTATAAAATATTGATAATCTCATTTTTTGTTAAAAAAAAAAAACTATCATTAAAAAATGTGAAAGACAATTACTCTCATTTTTCATTATTTAGTATCGTATTTGAAAGTTAAATTGCACTTTTTTAAAAAAATTAAATTTTCAAACATTTTTAGCTATATATAAAAAATAATTCTTATCTAATAATTAAGTATGTACTAAGTTAGAAAGGGAATGTCAAGATATTAATTACTTATCTATGATAAATTTGTTAGGAAAAATGAAAAAATCTAAAGTAAGATTAATATTTTTCTACAAAATAGAAAGACAATAAACTTTTGCATCATTTTTGAATTTGATTGTATAAATAATTTTTATGGTGTCACTATCATTTTTTCACGACTCATCACTTTTCTAGCATTTAATAAGCTCATATAATTGTTCAAATTTATCAAAATGAATGAAAAATTATACAGTAATTAAAATTTAAATTAGGGATAAAATAATTTAAAAAATTGATGCGAGAACTATTAAAATTCTACATTCTCTCTTATATATAGTAGTAAAGTAATATATATCTGTCTATCTATCTATCTATATATATAGAGAGAGAGAGAGAGAAAGAGAGAGAGAGAGAGGGAGAGATAGATAGATAGATAGATAGATAGATAAATAGATAGATAGATAGATATAGAGAGAGAGAAGTGATAATCAAAGAATTTGGGGGTAATTTTGTTATTTTATAGTTTATTCCAAGGATAAATTGTGTTGGAATTGTTATACCACCATATGTGTGGGATAACTTATTCCGGTACTATTTATTAGACCCGGGATAAGTTATTCCGAATATTGACAATCAAACGATACATCAAAAATTTTATCCCGGAACTATTATTTTATCCCGAGATTATATGCTTTAATACATCACATCAAATGATCCTTTACAGTCTAATCAACATGCATATACTACATATGTAATCAGATTACTTTTAGGGGTCGTTTGGTGTGAGGATAAAGAGTACATAATCCTAGAATAAAATTTTAATATCTCATAATTGCTTGTTTGGTTGTGCAACTTTGGTAACTTATCTCAAAATTATTAATTAGTATCGGGATAAGTTATCCTCCTTCTTGGTGGTATGGTAATACTAGGATAAGTTATTCTTGGGATAAAGTAATTAAAATGACAAAAGTACCCCCACAAATTTTTTCTGTAATCACTTTTCACATTCACGCATATTCACAATATTTTTTATACCATATATAATGGCATTCACAATCACCACTACTCGTTATTTTATGATAAATGTTCATATTTTTTATTAAAAAATTACACTAAATAAATATATTTTTTATTGGTGAGTATATTATACGTTAAATTTATTTGACTAATTATTATGTTTATTTATATATTTTGATTTCTCTTAAGAAAAATAAAAATGTTGACTCCATTGTTGAATTACATATTTTAAATAAATAATTTTTAATCTCTTGAAAATTGATATTGTATATATTAATTAAATTGAATTTTAATATTTTATATATGAATGATATATGTTTAAATGAAGTGAAATAAACAATAAATTCTCTTTTACTTCAACAAACTTGAGCTGAAAGTTTTATTTTAAACTAAAGATGTAAGAGTTATTTTCAAACACGCACAACATAATCATGAGAAGACACACAAAAAAATTTAAGCTAAATAAGATGAAAGTTTTATTTTTAAATGCACACGATATAATCATGAAAATGCAGACAAACAAAAAATTAAGCTAAATAAGATGAAAGTTTTATTTTTAAGAATAAATATTTAAAGTTTGAAAATAAATTATATTAAAAAAAAAAAGCTAAAAAAGGTAAATGACATTTTTGTAATCAATTAACTTATTCTTAAAAATTATACCATGCATGTTATTTTGAATACAACAAACCAAACATTTAATAAGAAATAATTTCAGTATAATTATACCATGCATGTTATCATTAATCATAGTATAACTAACCCCAGCATAACTTATGTCATCATAACTTATCTCAACATAACTTCTATTCAAATCAAACGACCTCTTAATACATTGTGTTGTTTTTCTTTTTAGTAAAAGAAATTGACAAGAACTATGTTAGTGAGTCAAGCTTGCATTTATTTGTTTGGAAAGGACACTACTTGATGATTTTACAGGTGTTTTTGGCTAGAGACAGCTACGAACTAATAAAAGGAAAATATATTACCTTTAGCCGATATGTAAATAGTTAGTACAAAAGTGTAACACCTGTATATTTTTTAACATAAAATCAATTTAGTATTAATGAAAGTATCTAAACTTGAGATAGTAAGGAGATATTTGAACTTTAAGTTTAAAGTAATATGTTAAGATAAAGTAGAGGGATTAAGATTTTGAAAAATAGAATAAAATAAATGAGGTGCTTGCTTGACTTAATTAAGCTAGTAGGTAACAAGTAGGTGATCAGCTACTTAGACTATTGAATCAAATTGAGGCTTGTATTAATGGACTCATTTGAGGCCCAAATTAAGTAAACGAAAAGGGAAGGATGACCATGCCAATACTTAAATTTATCTAAAGCCCAATATGATGTAATCCAATTAGAAATAAATTAAGTAGGTGCATCACTTACTTGGACTATTTTTAACCAAAATGTGGCTGAAAATAGGCAAAAAAAACTGAGGCGATTCCGCAAGTCCCTTTTAAGGTTCAATATCATCTCATTTTCTACATTTTTCTCTTAACAAAAAAATGATTTCTCTCTAGATTTCTCTATCTTTATCTCAAAGCTTCATATAGTATCCTTAAATTTCCTTTTAGGTTCTTAAGATTTCCTCTCTTTACAAATTAAAGGTAAGTAAATTTGTTTATGATTTTAGCTTGATTCTCCTATGGAGGGTTGTGGAATTATTATTTTTATGCTTAAAGTATAGGATAACTTTTTTTTCAAGCCTGGCAGTCAACTTCTATTTAACTTCTAAGAGATATCCAATAGTATTTGGTTCAATGTTAAGGGAATCTTAAAGTCTTGACGAAGTATAATTTAAGATTGTAAATTTTAGAAATAAAAATTAATGTCTAATATGAAAGAAGGCTAATTCATTATAATATTCGAGTTGTGTGGCAAGGTATGTAAGGCTATTCGATTGCATATTCTTTGACATGAAATTTCATAATTGTGTTACTACCAACAAAGTGAGCTTCCTAAATGTTCTTTCTAGCAAAGGACATATAAAAGTAATGAACGATTTTCAACATTGCCAATGACCTTGTTTCTACTCTCTATGATCTCATAAATGTGCCAAAGTACTTCAATATATGTTTATTAGTAGATTTGTGTGTTTACTATTTCAAGTCAAACCTTTGTCACATTTTTCTCTTCTATGTGTCAATAAGATCCTAGGTTACACATGATAAGTGTGCTCACATGTTAGGGAAACAAGTTGCCCGTCCACTGTCAACTTGCTTCAATTGTCTATCTGATAATATGTATCATTGACTCACACATTTACATATTCACTACATTGTACATTACTCCCATTATCATAGTCTATAAGGTTACCTCATAGAATCCTTACTCGTTCCATTCTATAGTTTACATTTTCTTACTTGGAATATGTATTTGTCCTTAAACTAAATCTGTCTATAATCTTTATTAGTTCTCATGTTCATATATCCCTTTCATTTGATATTGTTTACTAATTGTTTAACTAGATATCGTTGTCTAGAGTACTTATCTCTAGGGTTGAGTAGATGCCTTCACTCGATATGCACCTATGCTTTCACTTAAAATGTCAAAGTGTTAATTGTATCATTTAAGTACTTAAATATTACATTATTGTTATAAATGCTTCCTACATCATTATTACAGCCTTATGTGCATATTAACATGTTTCTTAACACCAATTATAGTTCTAAAGCGCAATAATATTATGGCCACCAAAATAACAATCTCAAAGATTAAAAAAGCAATGTAAAGAATATATGATTATCTGTGGGTGGTAGTTCAGGAGCAAAGGTATAACATGAATCTATCCTAATTCATGAATTTATGGATGGTATCTCAGGGTGGAAGAAACACTAGCATGGGTCCATTCTAATATTATGGGTGATATCTCAGAGGTGAAAGGAAAGCTAGTATGGACCGATCTGATTTATGTATTGATGAAAAACGTATACCAAAGACATAATGCCTAGCATGGGTCATCCTCTTTTACCACTTATCAGCTGATCAGATGTATCATATGACTAATAAAGATTATAAAGGAAAGAAGGAGTACATGAAAGAATGTAATGCACAATATTTCACAAGTATAAACAAAGATGGTCTTTCATTTTTGCATATATGTTTTATGTATTGATACCTTATTTTATTGAATTTTTGTTTTACATGTGGTTACTTCATGTCTTACATATTCAGTACATTTTTTTGTACTAACATTCCTCACAGGAGACCTGCATTTCATGTTGCAAGTACATGTAACTCTTCTATAGAAGCACAGGATACTCAGCGGTGGTTGGTGAGCTCTAGATTGATTAAGAATTTTTTTGAGTCTTTAGCCTATATTTTGATAGTTTTATAGTCACAAATTTCATTAGAGACTTTGTAGACATTGTAGATTTGTCATATGTATTTATAGTTTTACTTGCCATAGGTATTGATTTGATCAGTTGACTAGTATTGTATAACTTCTACTCAACAATTCTAATTATATGGTAGTCCAGTTGCTCATTATAGGTCATTCTTAAAGCATGTATTCATACGAAACTTGTCCACCTCACCCAAGGTCGCGACAAAATGCTCCAATATATGTAAAGAAAATGGCACACTTCAACATATATGATGTTTTCATGGATATAAAAGATATGCCGTGTGGCAACTATAAGCATCGTTTGATCCAAAATGTCTATAAATATTGCCTTAAACATAATGATTTTTTTTTTGCAATTTTATGATGAAATAAATATTAGTAAGACATAGTATCTTCAATCTTTTACAGTATTGAGCCCATGATAGAACGGACTAATTAATCATATAAGTGAAATATTTAGTGATAAGAAAAATTTGTACCAAATTGTGTATAAACCTACAAATTAGCTTCAATTGTGATTGCTACTAACTGTCATATTTTGTTAATAGCAATTTATTTTGTCATTAAAAAAATATGTTTAGTGATGGCATGATTGTTTTTAACTAAAAAATTATTAAAAAAAAAAGGAAGCTATCTCTAATTTATATTTATTTTGGGACAAAAAAAATTATATTTAAAAGGCAATTTTTAGTTGATGAAATGACATTTGTTCAACTACGAAATAGATGTAACATTAAAGACAAATAACATTATCACAAATTAGATCATACATTTAGTGACGCATCATTGCACCGGCCTTAATAATCTCTTTAGTGATGAAGATATAATATTACCTACGAAATTTTTATGAAAAACAAATTCGTCGTAAATACTATGCATTTTGGGATGAAAAATTTGTAGCTAATACAACTCTATTTAGTGATGAAACACTAAGTTGTCTCTATAAACATTTAGTGACTCATGTTTGTGCCAAAAGAGACATAGCACGACACGGAGTTAAGGTAAAGAAACTATCTCTTCACGTTGAATATTAATGCTAATGATCATATTAAGATGTTATCGAGAGCGTCCTAGAGGATCAAAATCTCAAAATCACATGAGCAAACAACTCCAAAAAGATCGCAACATAACATAGAACTTTTCTTAGATGCAAACTGGAGATAGTTCAAAGAGGAATATCAAGCTCTTTGGACGCGACTCAAGGGATGACTTCCATTGCCATCCAACCATACCCATATCAAAAGGCATCTGGATATTTTGGAATATTTTCTATTTTAGTTTTTTATGCAGGATATTTCTAAGTTTTCACTGAAATCAACCTTTCTTTCTTCAAATCTGTGTGACACTACTCCCAAAGCTTTTATAAATTACGTTCATGTATCTCTCATTATGGATGTAAGGGTCCTCATATTTGTAATTGAGATAATTACGAACTTTATTTCTGTAACTCGATTTGTTTGTCACTCATCTTGAGCTAAAGGTTATCTTGGTATAAAATACTATATTTTTCACTGATTGACTCAAACTACAAAAAGTTTGATTCTTTTAATATTGGATACATAGGCTGGACTCTGTGTGAAAACTTGAATGCATTCAAAACTCCCCCAATTTCCCAATTCACAAGCTTTTTGGTCTCTTCATAATCAAAATCAAAATAGATTTTGATTATTTTGACAATCGTGCTTAAAATCAAGTGTTATGAACCACAAGTGGCCTAAATTCTCATGAAATTTGAGATATATAAAAAATCTGATATCGAGATTTGATGATAATTTCTTAAAATTTGTGCAAAAGTCAATTGTCTTCAAGAAACGAATTTGCAATCAAAAAAAATTTAGAATGCCAAGCTTCCTTTTTTTAGGGTTACTTGCATCCACCCAACCCAAACGGAGGAGACAATTGTTGACTTCTAATTTTTATCCCCCGCATTTCAAAGTAATCTTTTAGCTTCTTTAGGTTCAAATAATTTTAAAATAATTATTTTACCGAAGTAAAATGATTTTAAATATTTCTTTTAAAATGAAAATCGCCCCCTTAGGCCTTTTATTAGAAATCAAAAATAGTCTAGCAAATGGATCAAGACCCGATCCACAACAAATTCAAATTACAAAATAAAAGATAAAATCAAAAATCGAAATAGAAATATCAAGAAAGAACAATTCTCTTCAACTTCTTCAATGAGCTGAGCTACACCAATTACGATCTACTTCTGAAAATGAAAATGGAGTATCTTCGCATCTATATCGTTACCTTCGTTGCATTTCATATTTTATATCTCTTTTTCTCCCTCTTTGTACTTTTTATTTTTATCATTTTTTTTATCTCTCTCTCCCTCTTTGTATTTTTGTATTTTCATCAATCTCTCTTTGTATTTTACATTTTTACCTCTCTCTTTCTTTCTTTCTTTCTTTCTTTCTTTCTTTCTTTCTTTCTTTGTATTTTATATTTTCACCTTTATTCTTTCTCTTTCTCTCTCTTCCTTGTATTTTGTATTTCCATCTTTCTCTCTTTCTTAAATTATCAAACTTAATCATTGGTATTTGTATATAAGCAAGTATATGCATTATTTGTATTTGCTTGAGTCTATCATATGTTCACACCCAATTTTGGCTCTCCATACTTAAAATTAACGCATTTAAACTTTCTGACCGTTAAATGACACACAACATAATTTTTCACATATTTTTTACAATTGTTAATAAATTATTGATAATTATCATTATTTTAGGATTTTTACTCAATTGTTGTCATATTTTAATTTTACATAATTTATTGATAATTATTTTTAATTTCGTAAATTTTAGAATTTTTATCAGTTTATTATTATTTTAATATTTTTGCACAGTCATCTGCATACATACACAACATAGCACTCTGCAATTCTTTACCACATAGTATAATTTTAATTATTTATAGTATAAAATATTTTTCAAGAAAATTATTTTTTTCCGTAATTATACATTGACATTCATATTTTTATATATTATTTAATACGACCTGTAAATGTGAGGGCTAAGGTGGGTGGTCGAGTCGTAGTCTGTAGTTTGGAGGGTTTGGTGTAGCTTGGTTAGTAGGTCTAGGGGTGGGGGAGAGGGGTCCATTGTCTATTTGTGTACGTTATTATTGTGTTATTTTATTCCTGTTGCATGCTTTTGACGTTTTTGTCCTTTGTTCTTTTGTCTTGAGCTGGGGGTCTATCGAAAATAGCCTCTCTACTTCTCCGGAGGTAGTGTTAGGGACTGCGTACATTTTACCCTCCCCAGACCCCACTAGGTGGGAGATTGTTGTTGTTGTTGTTGTCGTAAATGTGAGTTGATTTAATTATTTTAATACACAGAGCAACAATCAGTCAAGTCAGGTTTCGTCAGTTGATTTTGTTTCACCTACTATCCATAATTTAAGAGACGTGTTGAAAAAAAGTAGATTTTATATTTTATTTATTTGTTTTTTATTTTTAATACTCCTCTATTACTTTCTTTAAAATTTCTTGAAAAAAACAACATAACACAAACACAACACACGCATATCAGACACACATCTCTCACTTACACTATCTCTCCCCTTTTCTTTCTCCTTCAAAAGCTGTTGGCCGCTATCACTATCGAAGCTCCGACGAGTGAGCTCCGGCCAACACCAACATCACAACCTTATCTTCTCTAAACCACCTTCACCACACGCCTCTCTTTCTACCCTCCTTACCATTGTCGCGCCTCGCCGGAGTTAATCGCCGGCGGACGAGCAACAGCCACACTGCCGCCTGTCTTTCCCCCTTCCCCCTTTCCCCATTACCAAACAACTCCGATGATCCATGAATATCATTTTCCCCTCACTATTATTGCACAGAAATGGGCCAGATCTGGCCGGATTTGATTTTTCAGCGTTGCTCCGGCAAACGACGTTGTGCCACTGCCACTATGTTGTTATTGTCACTGTTTTGGTGTTTATTTTTTTGGTTGATTATTATGATTGTGAATATTATGTTTCTCTAGTGAATGCGCCATTTCTTTCTCCGTTTATTATTATTGTTTGTCGAAAATACTCCATTTTATTGAGTTTCTTTTACTGATTTATGTGTTATTGTATATTTTATTTCCCTGACTTTGCAGGATATAATTTGTTCCTTGTGGTTTGATTGGTTCTCGGAAAGAAGAGTGTTTCAATGAAGCTCCATGAATTTCGACGAACATCATGTTTACTTTTATTGATTATTTCTGTATCTTTGCTATTGTTTGTTCACTGTGAAGGATAAATTTTGCTATATTTTTGGACAACCTATGTCAGTGTTTTGGTGTTCCTATTATTTTTGTTGTTTCCAACTTTCTTTCCATTTTTGGACTAATATGCTTTCTTTTTTTGACTTTTTTTTTAAGTTTGTTAAACTGATTTGAACAAAATACTATACATGGCCAATGACATTATCTTTCCATCGGATATTTGAGGCCACCCCATTACAAAAGATGGACTTTATTTTCTCAAATTTATTTATTCACGTCAAGTATCAATACATGACCAGTGAAGAAATTTTTCGTTGATTTTTGAGGCCTCCACAAATAAAAAGATGAATATTACGTATATCAGTACGTAATAAAATAAATAAATTCGGGCAATGATGAAATCTTTATAAATTTTTGTAAAAACTTTATTTGAGCCACTTTTTAACAAAAATTATATTTTTAAATACATATATGCACACATACCTTTACAATTTATTTTGTTATTATTTATTTGTTACTAACATTGTTATTACAAATGTTTATACAAGTTATTGGGAATACTCGCCGGGAATGACATTTAAAGAAGACCTTAAATTTTGTGTTTGTATTTCTATATTTTTATGCCTGTACAAATATTATCATAGTGAAATTGTATTTTTTGGGACGTTGGGAGGAGATGTTCTTTATTTATACAAATTTCACCATGCGTTTAGGTAAACTTAGGTCGTTAATATTTATACAAAAAAAATTAAATTAATTTAGGTATTTAATCAAACAAAATTAAAAATACTTTCTTTTATGAATTATTATTCATTTTTCAAACATATTCTTATGTACTTTGGTCACATGTCTTTACATACTATTACGTTAATATTTTTATAATGGCATATGTAGTTTATACACACTTTAAATATAGATTATTTTAAAACACATTTTATATTTATAAACATTGATTTTTTCCTTCATCTTTTAATAAACCTAAGTCTGGCCGGGAACCATATTTGTGGATTCTGAAGGGTGTCTATCCCATTCCCTTCGAAATAATTTGAACGCTTACCTAGAACTCAAACTGGTTTCGTAAATTAAATAAAGTCATACTTGTTAAACAAATAAATAGGTTTCCTATTTTTCCTTAATAATTAGACAACGAATTTGTACAAAATCAATTCTTTTTGAGTCATAATGTTGTACTCGTTTTGAACTTAGGTAAAAAAAAATAGGGTATGACAGAAATGATGACTCTGCATGGGAGAAAAGTTCTAACCATTACAGATTTAGGTAAATATTTATATTTTTCTGCATTATTGGTTATTTCTTTCTAATTGTCTTGATTTATCTTGTTTGTGTGTTATAAATTGTTATTTATTTTGTATAGCTTATTTATTTATTTATTTATTTATTACTTTATATAAACTGTCATCCTGTTCATATTTCTTCCATTTGAGAAAAGCTGACACAATCACACATGCAAGTGAGGTGTGTTTTGCGCACCCATAAATTTCTTTTAAAATCCTAAATTTTAGGAGAGTTGGCGTATGCGCGATGTGTTCTTATTTTTTTTTGTGTGTCCGCATAGCCTTTTCACTCGAGTAGTCCGCTCGGGAACCACAAGTCTAGCAAACCCACTTTTCATAGGATAGAACTAAACCATCTTTTTAGGTACATGCATCATTAGTCATCTTTATCCGAATGTTCAAAGGGTTCATGACCCAAGCGGCATGTTATCATAGTCTTTGTACATATTTAAAAAATGATTATGCATATAAATTAATTATTTGCTCTATATTGATTTTAATTTAGTAGGAAGGTGTAATCCAACCTTTATTTTGCATGACAGATCAGTTAAAAGATGTTCCTTAGCAATATTGTCGCTAACTGTGTATAGGTTTGAACTATATTTTGACCTGATTCTTGTCCTGACAGGATACGTAGGCAACCCTGCATTAGGGTTCGGTCTCTTCACTATTTTGAAATAATTTCTCTGGAATTCAACTAGGGCAATTTTTCAAAAACAGTTAAAAGACGCTCTCCAAAAGTCTTCAAGAGCGCAAATTCCTAATAACATAATGCCTAGCCGGCCTACCACCAAATCCTCACCCAATTTTGGTTAGAGAACACCTAGCTTCTTTCGAACATCGTAAATCATTAATTTTACGACGTATCGATCCCCACTTTTAAAGCAAGGATTCAATATTCTTTCATTCATAATAATCCTACCAACTGTGGCAAAGTAATGTCATAAGTCCTTCAATGTCTAACTTTTTCAATTTTGTCAGCATAACGAAGTTGTGTCAAGGCTCTCCTCATGCTTGACACCCATCCTCTCAATCATCTAATCAAAATAATTTTGATGTTAAAAGCAGTTCTTTCCTAATCATCTTTCACATTATTTTCATGGATGACCATCACCTTTTTACAATTATACATTTCACTTATAAATTTATAAATTTGCCTGAACTACGCAGACCTGATTCTTGTTTTCATAAGATACATAGGCGACCCTCATTTGAGTTCGGTCCCATTATTTTTTCAAATGAATAAAAATTTAGAATTTTGACTTGGTTGGCACCAACATAGTTAGGAGTGTGCGTGAGAAAGAATAAATTGGTATGATGGAAAGGACCGACTTCGTGGTAAGCCATAGATTCCTTTGGTACCTTTTAATCAAACCTGAGTAACACTCAAAAATTCTCTTGCATACATCTAAGACAATAACAAAGCCAAACTCATCATTTTAAGTGCATTGTGTGGTGTGATTTATACTTGTTCATTGTATTACATTGCATTGTTGATCCAGAACTTGACATGAATGTCTGTTGAGGCGTATTCTGAGTTACACTTAGTTTGAAAAAGGATTGTAGGCCTTCTTTGACCCGATTGTGTCTTCCATAGCCCACCAAATCACATTAATCCCTAGCATTCCCTCTTGAGTCTGAAGCCTTTCTTGGATGAACATATCTGTGCCTATACCTTTATGAGTTCTTACACACATAATTCCTCTATTGGCGCTACCTCTTTGAGTACATTGAATAAGTGTAAATTGCGGACTATGATTCAAGATCAAAGACGCAAAATACAAAGAATATATTATCCCAAATGAACAAAAATAAAAAAATAACTTTCGAAGGAGCAAAGACCCCCACAAAAAAAAAGAGATAACTCCGACAAAAGCAGAGAACCAATATCATCCAAAAAAAGAGGAAAATATGTTGAAAAAAAGGAAAAACTCCAACACAAGTCGAAGATAATACAAAACAAGGGGCAAATAAACATGTCAAACGGGCCGGTTTGACCCGGACCACTTAGAAGACCGGCTCGATCAGCCCCCGGGCTACAGGGTTGCCGATCTCGGACTGGGCCAAATTTTTTTTGCTTTCAGTTGATCCGGCCCGGACTAGCCCAATTTTTTTTTAAAAAAAATTGGAATTAGATGTTTGGGCCAAAAGTAGTCATTGGGCCCAACGACTATATAGCCGTTTGGAGCCTCAAACGGCTCTTTGGCCCATCTTTTTAAAAATATTTTTTTTTCTATTTTTTTTAAATTCAAAAAAAATCTTATAAATACCCTACACTTTCAAATCGTTTTCGACATAATTTTCACTCTCTCAAATCTCATTCTCTCTCAAATATTCTATATATCTCCTATAGTGCTCAATTTTATTTTTTAATTTTGCGATTACAAATACGAGTGGAAGTTTTCTAAAGTTGCAACTTTTGGATACTTTCAAAATTTGATATTATCGTTCCATCTCTTACTTTAATTTTTTAATTAGTGTATTAATTGTTGAATATTTATTTTTATTATTTTTGTATATTTTGATTTTTTTTAGTTTGATTTATATTATGGATCAATTAAGAAACCTCGATAAAAGTGTCAAAATTTTTTGTCTCGGAAGTGGTAGTGGTAGTAAAAAGTAAATTAATGGATGTAGAGGTAGTTCAAGTAGTAGATATACCCGTGTGCCTGAGGTATCGCTTAGTCAATCTTTTGAGGAAGAAGTAGGTGTAGGTACTTACTATATGGATTATTTAGAAGCTCAAGAAAATTACGGTATAGAAGAAGAAAATGAAGTAGATACGGTTAATATAGATGAAGATGATAAAATATATTGGCAAGACATTCGCAGTAGGAAATGCTAATGTTAGATCTGAATCGGTTAATCGTCCTCCTCATGCCCCAAGAGATCGTAGAACAACTAGTGTTGCATGGGAATTTTTTATACGTATAGAAGGAGAAACTAAGGTGCAATGCAATATTTGTCAACAAGTATATAAGCATAAAAGAGGAGGCATTCAAGGGGGTACAGGTACGTTAATGAGACATATAAGAGAGAATCACCAAAGAGAGTTATTTATTACAAAAGGTGGTGAGCTTGTTGGTGGGCCAACACAATCTAGAATGGACTCAACAACCGGTCAGGTAATTAAGAATTATAATAAATTGAGGTACCAGGAAGAAATAGCAAAAATGGTAGCCGTGGGTAGTTTGTCTTTCACTTTTCCTTCTTCGGATGATTTTATTCATTATATTCAAGCAATTTATAATCCTATGTTTAATGGTATTCCTAGAAGTACTTGTCGGTCCGATATTTTTAGACTTCATTCACAATATGTTTATTATTTATCTACATTATTAAAAAATATTCAATGTAGAATGACTCTAACTTATGATCTTGGTCGTGCTGTTAATAGAAATGATTATTTAACTATTACTTGTCACTAGATAGATAATAATTTTGTTATGCGAAAATGTATTCTAGCTTTTTTGTATGATGAAGATCGTAGATATACTGGAGAATTTATTGCTGAATCTATTAGTAAAGTTGCAGAAATTTATGGTATTGAAAGAAAAGTTATATGTATTGCTTTTGATAATGCTTCTAACAACAACACTGTTGTTGAAAAGTTAAAAAATGATCTCTCTCCATCGTTACCTGAAATATTTCATGTTAGGTATATTTGTCATATATATAATTTAATTGTAAGACATGGTCTTGAATTTTTTGAGTTTTATATTGAAAAGATCCGACTTGTGTTGGCTTTATTCAAGGAAATAATAAAAAAAAGTGAGAATTTAAAATTAAATGTGAACAAAATGGACTTACGCTGATTCTTATGCCTGAAGAATGTGATACTAGATGGAATGCTACGTATGATTATTTAAAAGCTTGTCTTGCTTATAAAGTTCCTATTACATTGACTTTTAACCACTTTTGTGGTTCATTTGCTAATTCAGCTGAATGTATCCTAAATGATTCTGATTGGGCTACAATTGGTGATCTTATTAAGTTTTTGGAAATTTTTTATATAGCTAGGATTGAATTTTTCGATGCTTATTATCCAAATGCTTGTAATATTTTAGTATATTTTGCCGATATGTCTGTTTTGCTCAAAGAATTTAAGAATAAAGAAGGTTACAAACAAGCTGTTAATGCTATGTTTGCTAAATTTAAAAAATATTTTTTCTCGATTCCCCCTATTTACTTGATTGATGCTATACTAAATCCATGTATGAAATTTAATATTATGTGCCACTTAGTACTCTTATTTATTCTAACTTAGAGATAAATGCTAATAATAACTTTGCAGATGAAGAACAAGAACAACCAGATTTGTTTATGGCTATGAGTGACGCGAACCTTTACTTAGAAAAATTATATAACCATTATGCCGATTTACTTACCTGTACCGACAAATATCACTCCAACTATCGCTCCTTATGCTCCCGAGGAGCAATCATCTTCTAAAAAAGTAGCACATAGTGGTTTTCCTGATTACTTTTATGATTTAAATACTTGGAATAGCGTTGAGGCGGAAACTTACACAACAACTTCTCGGAAAGAGCTTAAGTATTATTTTCAAAATCGGTAGACGACGGATCAACACATGGGATTGGTGGGAGAATAATGAAAGACAATATCTTGTGTTTTCAAGATTAGCTAGAAATATATTGAATGTTCTAATGTTAACCGTTGCATGGAGAGCGTTTTTAGTCAGGGACGACACTAGTCTGAGGACCGATACTGATTGGGGAGCAATGCTATGAATGTTGTAGTTTATGTCCGAGATTGGATTAGAGTAGAATGAAGAAATCACGGAATGGAGGTGGAGCTGAAAGACGGACAAATCTTGAAGAAATTATGACTTCAAGGGAGAACTCAGCACAATCAAGTCCAATGCATGGTTTTGTCCCCATTGATTTTGACTATCCTATGCCAGTTCCCGTTAATATTAACATGAATGAGTTGAAAAAAATGATGCAAAATTTGTAGATTTTTCATTCATGTAAATTATAAATTTTGAATCATTTTGCAATCAATAAAATACAATATTCATTCACTCCTTACTTTATAATTTTTTTCATTTAAATTGAATTTCTAGTTTGAATTAAATACTTAGTTTTAATAAATCACTAATTTACTATCAAACTTTTTACTAAGTAATAGACAATTAAACATAACAAACATATATACACATAATGAAAAATAAATTTCTTTTAAGTTCAAAACCTCAAGTATTATTATATTGATGTAAATTCAGAAAGTGCTAATTGCATAGATGGATTTCAACTTGACATAAAAAATGTGAAGTATTTCAAGAGAGTATAGAAAGCCAAGAATCAACACAATAGAAGACTAACATGATATTTTAGGATCCTTTGTTAGTCATAATATGTGCACATTTAATCAGGGGCATTTATGTCTTTTCATATAATAGATTACCCTAGAACTATAAATAGACTATGATGAGCATCTTTTAGGTCAGATAATATTTTTAGATTGAACACTCTTTGATGAGTTTGTGGGTTTATCCCTTTGTCTCTACATTGAATCTCTCTTGAATATCTTTTGGTAAGATTATTCATGTATGAGTTCAATTCTCTTCTCCCTTGAATTAATCATGTAATTGTTTGTCCAAATTAGAGTCACAAAAACATTTGTTCATCTCTAGTTAACTTCAATTCTGGGATTATTCTTTCTTTCTTACTTATCTCTTCTTAATTTCTTGATTATCTCTTGAATCTCTATATCTTGTAACTCGTTTTACATCAATTGGTATCAGAGTAAGGCTAAAGAATTGTTCCAACAATTATTAATCCTTGGCTTGCATCTTTTGAAAATCTAAAAAAAAAACATCAAAAAAATCAGATCTGAAAATCAGAGAAATTTTCAAGTGGATGTTGTTGGGTTTTGTTGGAGATAGTTCAAAGTGCTTGAATATCAAATTTAAGAGCAGTTGAATTTGATTTGGAGTTGATTTTGCCCTATTTTCTCTCATTTTCACAGCTGAAATTTCAGCACTTTCTAAAATGGGAAAATTTGAGTTTTTGAGCTTTCTTGTGAAAATTTTCCCCTCAGGTTGTGGGTCTAAGTTGTTTTGATCATAGGCAAACTATATTAGTTTCCAATTTTAGAATCTACGAACGAATTTGGGATTAATTTTGGGTTAAAAAATTAGTTATTTTTTCTTGTGCGATTTTTTGTGAAATTTTGAAGTTCGAGTTGGTTTCTTACTTTAAAAACTATTGGGTGATGCTTAAAAGTGTCTCATATTGATTGGGTAAACTTTATTTGAGTTGGGTCATCTTTTTTCCAAACTCTAAAATTTGAGTGAGTTGGTTTATGGGTAAATCATATTGTATGTCAATTTCTTTAGCTAGATTACGTTGAGTATTAGTTCTACTCGTGTTATCTAGTTTTTTTATGTTGATATTTCATTTCATGTCAATTTCTTTCGTGCTTTTCTCTTTTTAGTTTCATTGTGTGTTTAATTCATTCCTTGTCCGTTAGTGTGTTTTGTCCTTCTTTATTATTGACATAAATTCTACTCCGAACCGATAAAGCTTACTTTGAGATTATTTGAGATTGTAGAACCGTGAAGAGACTAAGAAATACCCTTGAGTGGTGAGATCATTTGAGCGTGGTCATAAAAGCCTATGACCTTTGAGTGTATACACAAGCGAAAAAAATTGAGTGCCATCACTTGAGTTATACACGTGAGGGAGTGACTTGTGAGGTTCATTATTTACTAACCACTTTTATTGTCCTAATTATGTATTATAGAGGTTCAAGGAGTTACAATAGACGTTTGAATGTCAATGGAGAAAGGAGAACATCATCTTATAATTCTACTTTTAGTAAGAGTTACGAAGTTTTTCATGATTATAGTGGTGCTTCTAGAAGAAAAAAAGAGCATGAGCTTAATAAAGGTTTGACTAAATTTGAATTAAATTCATTGTAGAGGGGTATAGGAGTGGTTGCATATTTGATTGCACCTTAGGTGTAAACAAATTGTGTTATACCAACTTTATTGATCCTTCTTTGGTTGAGTGGCTGGATATACCTTATCATACGAAAAGTTCACCATATAAATTTGATGAAAGTTTGATTGACAAAGAGGTGAAGATCATTGTTTACCATAGAAGCTATCAAAGGGGTATTTAGTGTGATGTCTATCCTTTGTCTACTTGTTTGGTATGTTTAGGAGCTCCTTGGTTCAATCGTAATAAATTTTGGTTTGACAGAGAGTTGAAAAAGTTTGTTGTTGTAGATTCGATGGAACGAAAGCATGTCTTAACTCCTAAGGTCATTAAGGAATCTTCAATAACAAATGAGGAAGTCAAGAAAGTAAAACTGAAGACTACTAACTTGAAATTTGATGTACAAAGTCTTTCCAATAATTCAACTAGAGTCTTTGGAGCTTCTAGTGATGCTAAGTTAAAAGTAGATGAGAACAGTCATCCCAATGACTCAAAAGGGATCCTTGGAGCCTATTTCACTCCTAATGAAATGAGTGAGCGAGAAGAGAAAAAGAAGAATGAGGGAGTGAATAGTGATAATTCAAACGAGGAAAAAAGAAAAGATATTTGAAATGAAGTGAGTGAGTGGCTACAAGCACAAAAGAAGAGAGAATTAAAAAATAAAAATGAATTGTCACAACAAGGAAAGAAGAAGAGTGAAGTAAGTGAGAGAGAAGAATATGAGATAATAGAAAAACAAGAGAGCATGAGTGAGAGATTTTCTTATTCTAACTCTAACCCTTTGAATTTTTGTTCTTCTAGTATTTCCGCTTCTTTTGTAGGTCTTTTTGAAGAAGAACACAAAATGAATGACTCAACATAGAGAAAAAAATCAAGAATTGAAAGAAGCAAGTCAAGTTTGGATTACTTCATGTGAGCAAGTGAGCTTAATTTTAGAAAATCAAGGTAAAAAAGATTCTTTAAGTGTTCATCAAGGTAAAAAGGCTAATTTTAACTCTTTAGTTACTTCAAATAAACTTGATAGTGACTTGAGTGTGAATTTTAGACCATCTTTTGATGAGGTTGATGACTATTTACTTTGTGTCAATAGACAAATGGATGGTTGTCATACACTAGTTGAATATGATTGTGGAGCTAAAATTGTTATTGATTGTGATCTTAAAATGTCTCAAGCTAGTGTTATTTCAAATATAAAAAAACATGGTATTTCATTGAATTCTTGTGATGAAGATGAATATATTTCTTATTTAGCTACTAGGGACACTAAAAATGTGATTGATGATGAATGCCTCTTTGCAAGTGAGTTTGATTGTAGCAATTCTTCATCTTGTAACTACATGAATATTCTTTGTGGTAGTAAACTTGAGATGAAGCATGCAATGTGTGATAATATCCTTTTTGAGCCTAAAGAATATCAAATTTTTAAAATATTTGACAATCCTTTATTTGGTGAAAATATGCAAGAAATTTTGAAAAGTGATTTTTGTGTCGACAATAGAAGTCATTCTTTGAGTTTTCCTAAACTTGATTGTGTAATTGACAATGATCATAATTTGAAAATTGAGTTTGAAAGTGTGAATACTATTGATGAAATTCAATTGAATGATTCATTCCTTGTTGTCTCATATGCACTTGATGAAAATGACGATTCAAAATTTAAAGAGTGCATGACTTGTGAGATTAATTCTTGTGACTTGTTTAAAGGTGCCAATTGTTTGGATGTTAGAAAGCTAACTCCCAAACTATTTGTTGAAAGTACTTTTTGTGTTAAAAATTCCTCCAAAATTGAAGAAAATATTTTAAAGAATGGGAGAGGTACAAGTGATTGGAGTAGTAAATTGATAGATGCTAGTTTTTGTGTAAATTTATTTACTTACTCTAATCTTGCCTTTGAGGATATAATTTGGGCTGAATTTTTAAATGCTTTTAGAAGAAAATGTAAATATGATCTATTTGAAGCATTGTCAAATATTTATGGGCATAAATGTGACAATTCTTCTTTTGATGAGTTTGCTAACCTTGTTGATCTATTTGTGAAAAACCATCAAGAGAGGATCTACAATGAGGTAAGATACTTGAGAGCATCTTCTTGGGCAACAAAAAGATTTGAGGTATCTTTGCCTTCTAAATTCAAGAATGATTTGTTTAATGGCTAGTGCTTATTTTTGGACTTTCTAAAGCCATGAAGGTAAATTTCTATGCCTTTGACCTTTGTAGTAGCAACTTTGTTTTGATTAGTGAGAATTCTTTAATGTTGTTATTTGATTCATGCTGTGAGTTACTAAGTGAGAAATACAAGAAAGTTTTGAGATTGATATTTGTGCTTGATTCAGGAAATGCATACTTTTATTTAAAGTTTGTGGATGATATTGTTAGTTCTCTTAATCACGTGGTCAGAAGAGTACAATTAAATTGTGAATTAAGGAACTATTTAGTTCAAGTTGTTGAAGAAACAAGTTTTAACTTGAAAGTTCTAATGTATAAAATTATTAGTTTCTTTAATCCTTTTTATGATTGTGATATGTTTTTGAGTAAAGTTCTTGATATTATGTTTGAAAAGTTGATTTTTAGGGAACTTCATGATTCTTGGCTTTATCACAAAAGTGTGTATTTTTTGGAGTGGTATAAAACTTACCTGAAAGATTATTTTTTGGCTCGGGTAATAACTCCCCTCTATGATTTGCAAGGTTTGAATTCGAGGTCGAATTCTTTTCAACAAGGGGAGAATGATGCAAGTTCAAAAAGTGCTAATTGCATAGATGGATTTCAACTTGACATAAAAAATGTGGAGTATTTCAAGAGAGTATGAAAAGTCAAGAATCAACACAGTAGAAGATTAACATGATATTTTAGGGTCCTTTTATAGTCATAATATGATGCACATTTAGTCAAGGGCATTTATGTCTTTTCATATATTAGCTTACCCCAAAGTATAAATAGAATATGATGAGTTTATTTTAGGTCAGGCAACATTGTTAGATTGAACACTCTTTGATGAGTTTGTGGGTTTATACCTTTGTCTCTACATTGGATCTCTCTTGAATATCTTTTGGTAAGATTATTTATATATGAGTTCAATTCTCTCCTCCTTTGAATTAATCATGTAATTGTTTGTTCAAATTAGAATCACAAATCAACATTTGTTCATCTCTAGTTTACTTCAATTGTGGGATTATTCTTTCTTTCTTACTTACTTATCTCTTCTTAATTTCTTGATTATCTCTTGAATCTCTATATATTGTAACTCGTTTTACATCATATATTAAGTAGCATATTTTCTATAGTCTCTAAATTAAATATATTTAATATTTTAACGTATACATATAGTGTATATAGGTTGTATGTATATCGTTTCAACTTTCAAGTGATATTTTAAATAGTATATATATTCTACATATATGTGTACATATTTTTTATATATTAAAATAGTACATATTTAATGTGTAGATGTTGTTAAAGTAGTATAATATGTAGTGTATATATGACTATATGTTATATGTGTATATATTTTCTAAAGTAGTATGTATATACTATATAGTGTATATATGTTGCATGTCTATTATTTAAAGTTGTACATATATTGTATGGTACGTATATATGTGTATATGTTTTCAATAGACTCTAAAGTAGTATATATTTTACGTATAAATGTATATATATTTTCTAATGTAGTATATATATAGTGTATATATGTTGTATGTATATTATTTAAAGTAGTACATATATTGTATGGTACGTATATATGTGTATATATTTTCAATAGACTCTAAAGTAGTATATATTTAACGTATACATGTGTATGTGTTTTCTATAGTAGTATGTATATAGTGTATATATGTTGTATGTGTATTATTTAAAGTAGTACATATATTGTATGGTACGTAAATATGTGTATATATTTTCAATAGACACTAAAGTAGTATATATTTAACGTATACATGTGTATATGTTTTCTATAGTAGTATGTAATAGTGTATGTATGTTGTATGTATATTATTTAAAGTAGTATATATATTGTATGGTACGTAAATATGTGTATATATTTTCAATAAACTCTAAAATAGTATATATTTAACATATACATGTGTATATGTTTTCTATAGTAGTATGTATATAGTGTATCTATGTTGTATGCATATTATTTAAAGTAGTACATATATTGTATGGTAAGAATATATGTGTATATATTTTCAATAGATTCAAAAGTAGTATATATTTAACGTATACATGTGTATATATTTTCTAAAGTAGTATGTATATAGTGTATATATGTTGTATGTATATTATTTAAAGTTGTACATATATATTTAACGTATACATGTGTATATATTTTTTATAGTAGTATGTATATAGTGTATATATGCTGTATATGTATATTTAAAGTAGTACATATATTGTATGGTAGGTATATATGCGTATATATTTTCAATAGACTATAAAGTAGTATATATTTAACGTATATATTCTCAAATAGATGTGAGAACGAGACATTCTTTCTGGAGAGGACACTTGAAACATAAGAATAATCATAGTTCAAAATCTTTGTTTGAAGCAAGACGAACAAATCTTATCGATACTTAGGCATGTTTGAGGTACCACTTGAAACTATAAGAGTTATCCTAAAGTCGATCTCGGTTAGCTGGTAAAGAGATGGGAAATTCTTATACACATTACTAATTGTAGGTACCAACTGCAGTCAAGACATATTGGACCATTACTCCGTTCAATATGACATGTTACGTTTGATATAGGTCGTCCGCCTTTCAATGAGACACATTGGACCGTTGCTCCGTTCAATATGACATGTTACATTTAAAATAGGTCATCCGCCTCTCAATGAGACATATTGGACCGTCACTTTGTTCAAAGTGGCATGTTACATTCAAAATAGGTCGTTCACCTTTCAATGAGACACATTGAACTGTCACTCCGTTCAAAGTGGCATGTTACATTCAAAATAGGTTGTTCACCTTTCAATGAGACACATTGAACTGTCACTCCGTTCAAAGTGACATGTTACATTCAAAATAAGTCGTCCATCTCCCAATGAGTCATATTGGACCGTCACTCCATTCAAAGTGACATGTTACATTCAAAATAGGTTATCCGCCTTTCAGTAAGACACATTGGACCGTTACTCCATTCAAAGTGACATGTTACGTTCAAAATGGGTCGTTCGTCTTTCAATGAGACACATTGAACCGTTACTCCATTCAAAGTGACATGTTACATTCAAAATAGGTCGTCCATCTCCCAATGAGACATATTGGACCTTCACTCCGTTCAAAGTGACATGTTACGTTCAAAATGTGTTGTTTGCCTTTCAACTAGATATATTGGACCGTCACTCTATTCAAAGTGACATGTTACGTTCAAAATGGGTCGTACGCATTTCAATGAGACATATTGGATCGTCACTCTATTCAAAGTGACATGTTGAATTCAAAATGGGTCGTCCGTCTTTCAATAAGACACATTGGACCGTCACTCCGTTCAAAGTGATATGTTACATTCAAAATGGGTCGTCCGCCTTTCAATAAGACACATTGGACCGTCACTCTATTCAAAGTGAAATGTTACGTTCAAAATAGGTCGTCCGCCTTTCAATGAGACATATTGAACCATCATTCCATTCAAAGTGACATATTACATTCAAAATAGGTTGTCCGCCTTTCAAAAAGAAACATTGGACCGTCATTCCATTCAAAGTGACATGTTACAATTAAAATAGGTCGTATGCCTTTCAATAAGACACATTGGACCGTCATTCCGTTCAAAGTGACATATTACATTCAAAATAAGTCGTCCGCCTTTCAATGAGACAAATTGGATTCGTCCATCCTAAAATAGGACATTTTGAGAGAGCAACTCTAAATTGGAGTTCATTCAAATTTTTATTAAAAATAATATTTTGTCGAGCAAAATTGGCTATACGTCAACGTTTTTGTTTGAAGATTTCTACATTATCTCTAAACGAAAGGAGAAAATTGTTGACACCCAATTTTGGTTCTCCATACTTAAAATTAATGCATTTAAACTCTCTGACCGTTAAATGACACAAAATATAGTTTTTCACATATTTTTTGTAATTGTTAATAAATTATTGATAATCATCATTGTTTTAGGATTTTTAATCAATTGTTGTCATATTATAATTTTACATAATTTATTGATAATTATCTTTAATTTCGTAAATTTTAAAATTTTTATCAATTTATTATTATTTTAATATTTTTGCACAGTTATCTACATACGTACACAACATAACACTGCAATTTTTTACCACGTAGTATAATTTTAATTATTTATAGCATAATATATTTTTTCCGTAATTATACATTGACATTTATATTTTTGTATATTATTCAATACGACTTGTAAATGTGAGTTGATTTAATAATTTTAATACACAAAATAATAAATCAGTCAAGTCAAGTCCCATCACTTGACTTTGTTTCACCTACTATCCATGATTTAAGGAATGTGTTGGGAAAAGATAGATTTTATATTTTATTTATTTATTTTCTATTTTTAATACTCCTCTTTTACTTTCTTTAAAATTTCTTGAAAAAAACAACAACATAACACACACACAACACACGCATATCAGACACACATCTCTCACTCACACGATCTTTTCTCTAGTCCCCTTTTCTTTCTCATTCAAAAGATGTTAGCTGTCATCACTGTTGGAGCTCCGGTGAGTGAGCTCAGGCCAACAACAACAACACACCCTTCTCTTCTCTAAACCACATCACCACACGTCTCTTTCTCTCCTCTCTTTACCATTGTCGTGCCTCGCTGGAGTTAATCGCCGACGGGCGAGTAACAGCCACGCCGCCGCCTCCCTTTCCCCGTTACCAAACAACTCTAATGATCCATGAACCTTGTTGTCCCATCACTATTGTTGCACAGAAACAGGCCAGATCTGGACGGATTTGATTTTTCGGCGTTGCTCCGGCAAACGCCGCTGAAGTAACGCAGTTGTGCCGCTGCCACCATGTCATTACTACCACTGTTTTGGTGTTTATTTTTTTGGTTAATTATTGTGATTGTGAATATTATGTTGCTCCGGTGAATGCGTTGTTTCTTTCTCCTTTTATTATTGTTGTTTGTCGAAAATACTCCATTTGATTGACTTTCTTTTACTGATTTATGTGTTATTGTATATTTTGTTTCCTTGACTTTGCTGGATATAATTTGTTCCTTGTGGTTTGATTGGTTCTCGGAAAGAAGAGTGTTTCGATGAAACTCCATGAATTCTGGTGAACATCATGTTTATTTTTGTTGATTATTTCTGTATTATTGCTATTGTTTGTTCACTGTGAAAAATTAATTTTGCTATATTTTTTGGCAACCTATGTCAGTGTTTAGGCGTTTCCATTATTTTTATTGTCTGCCACAATCTGTTCCTTTTTCGGATTGATATGCTTTTTTTTTAAAATTTTTTTTAAGTTTGTTAAACTGATTTGAACAAAATACTATACATGATCAATAACATTATCTTTTCGTCGGATATTTGAGGTCACCCCATTATAAAATATGGGCTTTATTTTTTCAAGTTTATTTATTCACGTCAAGTATCAATACATGGCCGATGAAGAAATTTTTCGTCGATTTTTGAGGCCTCCACAAATTAAAAGACAGATATTACATATATCAGTACGTAATAAAATAAATAAATTCGGGCAATGATAAAATCTTTGTAAATTTTTTTAAAAACTTTAGTTGAGCCACTTTTTAACAAAAATTATATTCTTAAATACATATATGTACACATACCTTTACAATTTATTTTGTTATTTTTTATTTGTTACTAACATTGTTATTACAAGTGTTTATACAGGTTATTGGGAATACTCATCGAGAATGACATTCAAAGAAGACCTTAACTTTTGTGTTTGTATTTTTATATTATTATACTTGTACAAATATTATCATAGTAAAATTTTATTTTTTGGGACGTTGGGCGGGGATGTTCTTTATTTATACAAACTTCACCACGCGTTTAGGCAAACTTAGGCCGTTAATATTTATACAAAAAAATCAAATTAATTTAGGTATTTAATCAAACAAAATTAAAAATACATTCTTTTATGAATTCCTTTTCATTTTTCAAACATATTCTTATGTACTTTGGTTACATGTCTTCACATACTTTTACGTTCATATTTTTATGATGAAATATATAATTTATACACACTTTAAATTTAGATTATTTTAAAACGCATTTTATTTATAAACATCAATTTTTCCTACATCCTTTAATAAACCTAAGTCTGGCCGAGAATCACATTTGTGGATTCTGAAGGGTGCCTAACTCCTTTTCTTTAGAATAATTTGAATGTTTACCTAGAACTCAATCTAGTTTCGTAGATCAATTAAAGTCATACATGTTAAACAAATAAATAGGTTTCCTATTTTTCCTTAGAAATTAGGTGGCGACTCTATACAAAATCAATTCTTTTTGAGTCATAATGTCGTGCTCGTTTTAAATTAGGTAAAAAATAGGGTATGACATCATATTCAAATAAAAATATATCATTTGTATTTAGATAGTTTAGATTATATCAACAGGTACAATTTGTATCAATAAATACGATTTGTATTAACGAATGCAAGTGTATTAACAAATACAAAATACAAGTATTTCGAAGATACTTAATTTTATTGACATACAAAATATAATATACAAATACTATGATTAAGCTATAATATGATATTGGTCATGAGAATCATATATAAAATACAAAAATAAATAATGCAAAAAAATTAAATATATTTGAATATACTAATATAAAATAAATGATATAAAATACAAATACAGGAATCAAAGATACTTTATTTCATTGATACAAATATATCAAAATTCATTCATAAAATACAATTGATTAGTCAATTACAAATACAAAAATAAACAAATGAAACTGTACAAGAAAATAATATAAAAAAGAAAAGAATTGTATAGTACGTATAACATAAAGCCCTTTTTTTTAAGAAAAAAAACAAAAAGATATGAATCTAAATTTGGTAAAAAAAAATGAAAAGAGAGAGAAAGAATGAGGAGAGAATTGCTATAAAAAGTGAAGGGGTGAAAATAGTTTACAACCTAATTTTACTTTAAAAATCAAACATCTCCCTCAACTTTAAACAACAATTATTTTCTCCCTTATCCTATGTAATGTCCATTTTATCCTTCATTTAATATCTTTTTACATTATATAATATATTTTTCTTAATATAAGTGTTTACCATTTTATTTAAATTCATTAATATTAATAGTGAAATAACTCTTTTATAAATTAATCATAATCTAATGTTATTTTTATGACTGATATTTTAATATTATATATATATATATATATATATATATATATATATCTTATGTTTTTATATATGTAATTATGTATATAAAAGTACTTTTTAATTCTTTCTTATTCTATGATGTCTATGTAGATAAAAGAGTTTTGATTATCAATGATGAAATATTTTTTAAAATTATAATTTACAATTTGTAAATAATATTCATTTAGTTTGTTATAAATGCATCTCTATTTTATTAAATTATTTTGTATTACTTTCATTGAAATATATTTATAAAGTTTAGCTATTATTTTCACTTGTATAAATAAATATTAGAGCTTTGGTTATTATTGATAAAAATAATTTTTCATTTTGCTCATTTATTTCATTATAAAACATCATTAAACTATATACTCAATATTTTCACCTTTTTTTAATCTAAAAATAGTATTTATTTTTTCACTAAAAATATGTTTTATAGATTAAAAAAATATAAATGTAATGACCCTTCAGGTCATTTTTCGTATTTCTGCTTATTTTTATCGTTAGAGATTTTCTATAGCTGCCTCAAGTCATTTATGACTTATTGGGACTGTGTTGACAGTTCAGTTACCAGGTAGTTTATTTGGTTTTTACAGTTAATTCTCTATTTTGAAATCTTCGCTGGTTCAAATTGGTTGTCTGGAGAAAATTTTAGTCAAACGACCTCGTATGTCAATTCTGACTATTCCAACAGCCTTGAAATTTTGATTTTAAGATAGGAGAACTCTTGGTTCAGGTAATTTCGATTGCGCCATTGAGTACGGATTATCAAATTTGATAAGGTAGCATAGTCCATTTGTGTATATGAGATTCTAGATGAATTTCGAGGAATTGGCAGAGACTTGAAAAATTCCAAGCCTCAGTTGTGCTGTGCACTCGCTAACCGTGAGCCTTGGGTTGCAATTGTGACACCATCAATAGCACCACCAGAGCCGCGAATGTGACGTTTGTCATCGCAAAAATGATATGGCCACCAGGGGCAGATATTTTAATTGCGATGGGCGGCTCGTGATAGCAACTCCCGAGCACCTAAAAAGGATATAAATATCCCCTTTTATGCTTGTTTTTCTCCCTTCTTCATCCATTTACAAGAGAGTTAAGCCCTAAATATTGAGAAATATCAGGATTATAGCTTGTGGGTTATTTGGTGTGCTTGAATAATGATTATTGCGCAATTCTCCTTAAAAATTATGATAAGATTTATTCATGTTCTTGATTGATTTTCCCTTTTCTTCTCTAAAATCTCTAAAACTTGGTTACTTGATTTTAGCACCAATGTATCTCAGATTTCACCTATTTTTAAGGATAATTACTCCTTGAGCATAAGAAAATGTTGGGTTGGCTTTGGAAATGCGATTTTTATAGTCGGGGCCCACATGAGATTTTTAAGTAATTTTGTACTTGAATTACAATAGTGTAATATGGGTATCATTATTTTTGTTTTGATGAGTAGATTGTGATTTTGATAGCATGACACCTTACGGAAGCTTCTCAAAAGGAAAAGTCAGTAGTTTAGCGAATTCTTCGAGCTTTCTGTGGCATCTAGTTAGGCTAGGTTTACCCTCATCTTAGATTGAGTTACATCTTACTATGTTTATGATATTATGTTATATTTGGGATGATTTTAGGTGTTGATGGAGTGATCGACAATGTTTAGGTTAGTTAGACCATTTAGGCTATTTGGAGACTGGAATTTAGGCATAATTGACAAAGTTGTACTTGCTTTAGGTAAAATTTCTATCTTAGGGTTGATTATGGCTTAGTTAACATCTAAAAGTGGATTTATATACCTTATACTAGACCAGGTAGAATTTGCCTTGTAATGGGTTTCAGGAATTTGGAAGTGGGCTTTATGACCCACCTTAGGCCAAGATTCATATCGTTCTTTATAATTTTTTATACGTTTATTATACACTGTGAAAATGCTTACTAAGGTAATATTGAGGATATTTGACACTTGATGGTTATGATGGGTTGGTATTGGGAGTTGATGCTTATTGGTATTATGATAATAATATATACACATATATATATTTACCGATTCGAGTTCGGATATTGTCTATGATATTGATTTTATATATATATATATACCGGTTTGAATTCGGATAGTGGCCATGATGATATAAATATCAGTTCGGTTTGAATAATAATTATGATATTAATGATATAAATATTGGTTTAAGTTCGGGTAATGATTAAGATATTGATGATATATTTATCAGTTCGAGTTTAGATATTAATTATAATATTTCTTATACAACTATTAGTCTGACTCTGGCTATTTCTTATGATATTGATTATATGACACCAGTTCAAGTCCGATAATGGAATATGATGTTGAGATATGTGTATCAGTTCAAGTCCAAAAATAAGAAATTGACTATAGTGTGGTATGACATGGATGAATTCTAGTAGTATCATGGAAAATGAAAATAACGATGGTTCGGTTTATGCTTTACTTGATTGTACCCTCCACGGTTATACGGGCCTGTATTGAGTTATTTACTTTTTGCACTTATTAACTTATGGGGGCTAGTCTTGTAGTTATAATTGAGTGTTCTTTATATTAGTATTCTTATTTATTTATTTCATCGTGTACAACGATGTTGAAGCTATGTACAGGTTTGCCTCTTTTCTTGACTTAGCTATGTTATATCATGATTTAGCTCAGACAAGCGATGATGCCTACCGAGTACCTGTGGTTTGGTACTCATACTGAACTTCTGTACCTTTTTTGTTCATATTTGAGTACTATTTGCCGCCATTGATTCGGGAATCATGCAGTGTTGGATTCCAGAGATAGGGTGAGATTTTGGAGTCAGAGTTGCCCAATTTCCTTCTATATTAGTCTAGTTTTTTGTTTCAAGATAGATTGTATGGACTATTCTAGAACTTATGGTGTGTTATAGTAGCTCTTGTACTGACTCTACCAGGTAATGGGATGATTTTCTATATTATGACTACCTTTTTAGACTATTTCTATTGCCTTTCTTATTTTTGAATCGTATTGTCTATTTCCCTATTTTGGAATATTTTTCACTAAGTTAACTCATTCCATTTAGCTCTGGGTTACGGTTTGGCTTCCCTACTAGCTGGATAAAGTAGGTTCCACATGAATCGTAAATTAGATCGTGAAAAATTGGTATTAGAGGCTAGGTTTCATCGATATTATTGGTACAACAGAAAGTGTCTAGTAGAGTCTTGTGGATTCAAACAATGATGTTTGTTTCTTATCTTCGGGAGGCTATAAGACATTCTTAAGAGTTCTTCACTTCTTTCACTCATTTCATACTAAGTGTCTAAGGTAGTTTCTAAGACATTTCCTTGATTTTACTCTTTCGCGGATGGCTAGGACACATGATATTTCTACATGAGATGAGGGTCCCGAGATCGAGCATAGGGATTCTGTTATTATTCGTGGATGACCCAAAGATTGTGGACAACCTCGAGATGTGTCCCTAGCTAGAGGCCAGGATAGGGGGCCTTCACTAGACCCTATTCCCACTTCTGAGCAAGGGGTTTTTCCGCCCCAGTCAGCGGTGGGCCAGTGACCATTCCAGGCTTCATTGGGGTTTATTTATTCTTCAGTTCTTAGGGATTCTTTGGTTCAGTCTTTGGGGTTGGTCGGTGGTGTACCGCTGATAGTGCATATTCTACAGATCAAAGTGGTACTGAGGTGGGGGCCAACTTGTAGTTGTGGATCCTAGAGTTGAGGTCCCTCCTGTGTCGTTAGCTGCTCAGCCAATGGTTTCCCATCCTACTATATCTGTTGAGGAGCAGAAAATGTTGGTAGATTCTTGAGATTGGCTCCGCCCAGGTTTTCTAGTGCACCAGACGAGGATGCATATGAGTTTCTGATTGTTTGTGAGGATAGGCTCCATAATTAAGGCCTAGTTAAAGCTCGTGGTGTGGATTACACTAATTTTCAGTTGGACTTGGCAGCTCAAAATTAGCGGAGAGGTCATCTTGATTCCAGGCCAGCTGGATCTCCTTCTTTGACATGGTCTCAGTTTTTCTAGATCTTTTAGGAGAAGTACATACCTTACAGCCTTACATATCATTTGAGAGATCAATTCTATAGATTAGAGTAGGGCTCCATGACGATTGTAGAGTATGAGGCTCATTTTCATGAGTTGGCTATGCATGCTACTTCTATTCTATTTATTGAGTACGAGAGGGTTCGTTGCTTTGTTCGTAGATTGAGACTACCTCTTTCATGTCTATTTAGAGTTGGTTGTTGTAGATAGGTCTTTTGCTGAGGTTTTTGATCATACTCAGGCGATAGAGGGGATTTATTGTGAGGCCCAAGGGGTAGCGATAAGAGACTTCAGTATCAGGGTAGTTTTAGTGGGAGTCATAATAGCTCCCGGTTCAGAGATAGTGGTTTTCAGGGTAGGTACCCTCATCTTTAGTTTTATCAGCCTCAAAGTCAGCCTAGTAAACCAGTTCAGGTAGTGCTTCAAATTACTAACAGAGGTCAGTCTTGTGTTAGTGCTCATCCTGGTCAAGGTAGTGGCCACTCTTCAAGGGTTTTGTCTTTTGGTTATTCTAGTCGTGGTGGTTATTTTGGGTTCATCAAATCTTCTGCTTCTAGTAAGTCTTAAGTGACATACTATGGTTATGGATCTTTCCGTCATTACTCACGTGATTGCCTTAGTCGTGGGGTGATTATTACCATAACTCAGAATGTCCTTCCTATTAGAGCAAGTCATCCCTCAGCTAAAAGTGGTATGCATGGTTGTAGGGGTGGTCTCCATGGTGATCGTGGAGGTTCTCAGATAGGTTGGAGAGGTGATCGGTTAGGAGTCAAGTCAGGTGGCAGGCGTGGTTAGTTGTATACGATACCTGCTAAACCCGAGGATCAGTCTTCAGATGTTGTTGTCATAGGTATTGATTTATGTGTGTTGTCAATTGACCATTGCTTTATTTGATATGGGATCCACTTATTCTTATGTGTCTGCTTATTTTCCTCCACGGTTAGAGTTATCTTGGGATTTATTATCTGTGCCCTTACGTGTATCTTCTCCCGTGGGTGATTCTTTAGTAGTGGATCGGGTGTTTAGATCATATGTTGTGACTATTAGAGATGTTGATACTCATGCTGATCTTATTGTACTGGACATGGTGGGTTTTGATGTGATTCCGGACATAGATTGGTTATCCTACTATCACGCGGTCATGGATTATTTTTCCAGGACCATTACCTTATCCACGCTCGGCAGACCCCCGATTGTATGATAGGGAGCTATTAGTCGCGGTTCGATCAGGATTATTTCTTATATGTGTGCTAGGAGACTTATCTTGAGGGGTTGCGAGTCTTATCTCGTGTATATTCATAATATTAATATAGAGAGTCCATCGCTAGACTTTGTTCTTATAGTCGTGAGTTTCCTAATGTTTTCCCTATCGGTCTGCCTGACATACCTCCTACCCATGAGATTGAGTTTATTATTGATCTTATATCTGGCACCCGACCTATTTCTATGTCACTTTACCATATGTTTCCTACTGAGCCTAAGGATCTGAATTCCCAAATTTAAGACCTTATTGGTAAGGGTTTTATTAGACCAAGTATGTCTCATAAGGGAGATACTGTGTTGTTTGTGAAGAAGAAGGATGGATCCATGCACATGTGTGTTGATTACAGGTAGCTGAATAAGGTCTAGTGAAGAACCGTTATCCTATGCCTCACCTTAAAGATTTGTTTGACTAGCTTCAGGGTGCAGTGGTGTTTTCTAAGATCGATATGAGGTTTGATTACCACCAGTTGAGGATTCGGGCTAAGGATATCTTGAAGATAGACTTTGGGACCCGTTATGGTCATTATTAGTTCCTAGTAATGTCTTTTGGGTTGACTAATGTCTAACCCGTGTTAATAGATTTGATGAACCGAGTTTTCAGACCTTATTTTGATTTCCTTGTGATTGTGTTCATAAACGACATCCTTGTGTATTCGAGGAGTAAAGAGGAGCATGTGGAACATTTAATTATAGTGCTCCAGACCTTGAGAGATCATGCGCTTTTCGCTAAGTTCTCTAAGTGTGAGTTTTGACTTGGGTCGGTGAAATTTCTTTGGCATGTAGTGTCTAAGGATGGGATTATTGATACAAAAATTCCTAAGAACACACAATAACAAGAAGAAAACATAACACTAAAGAAGAAGACACAACCTGTAGGGTCTCCTTTTGATACAAACTAGCCACCAACACAACAATATCAAGAAGAAACACACTAAGGCAGTAAAACACAAGATGAACAAAAACCCTAAGGAAGCTACAATCAATGGTTTTGAGATTACAAGAAATAAACACTTAAACTATTACAAGAAAGTAAAGGGATAGGTAGTGTGACATTAAATATTACAAGACCTAAGAACCAAAGTGTGTCTCAAACACTAAGACCCTTAACTACCATAATAGCCACACCAACACTCTTACGTAGATATAAGAGGCAACTCACGCTCCACAAGCACCAACGTTTCTAGCCAAAATGCAATACTTGTGATTCCACACTAAGTGCTACCCTAGTTGCGGTTACGACACTCTCTCTCAAGTGATGAGTTCTTTCAATATCATTCAACAACTCACTAAAATAAGGCTAATAAGTGTCTATTTATATCCTAACTTATTACATAACAAAAAAATAACCACAATACCCTTAATAAAAGGGGCGGCCATGAAGTGTCTTTCCAACAAGGGTAATCCCCAAAATACCCTTAATGAAGGGTGCTTCTTCAATGCTCCAAAACCTTGGGGTCATTCTTTAACACTTGTGGTCTCGGGTTGGCATCAAAGGTAAGCCCCCACGCAATCTTCCACACACGGGTTTGCTTTATGTCATGCTCCAAATGGGTATTTCATACATGTTCTTGTGTCCTCGAGGTTACCAAGTCTTTAGTCTTTATGCGTTAGCCTCCAATGATGCCTTCAAAAGTATGGATGGCCATTTACCTCGTATTATCCTCCCCTTTTTGAAAAAGATTCGACCTCGAATTCATACCTTGCAAAACTAAAGAAAGGACAAACAAGCACAACATCATCATGGCATGAGGGTTAGGGTTAGTGCAATAAATAACATCATCATACCAAGGTGGTTGACACTTAAAATATAGCCAAGGATCCTTCGTGTTAAACATTAGAAATCTATTGAAAAATACACGAAGGATTTGGCTATAAAAACCACCACTTTACACACATATATAAGAAGGGTATCACCGAAACAGGGTTGATCCAAAGTAGTTCCAAGAGAAGACTCGCTTCTTTATCTACAAGTGATAAAACCTTGGTAAATAATGGAAACACACAATGGTGAATCCTCTTGGAGCCTTTCATGACTTCCCTTCTTTAACCCTTCATCTTGGTTGAAGTTCTTCCCCTTGCACAATGTGGGTTTCTCAAGTGGATTATGAATCCCCAAGAAGGACTTTACATTATAGGGAAGGATACCAACATCATCTTTCAAGCCTTGCTTATCGTGTAGACCAAGCAACAAGTTGGATGTATAACAAGTTTTATATCCCAAGAGATTATCGGGGTCAAATGAGATAAGTAGCCAAGGACTTAGGTCTTGGCCCTTCTCACTTTCCCCTATGGTGCCATCCTTAAAATTAGGCATACCCTCTTTATGACTATTGGAAATATCATGAGAAAAAAGAGGGCTGAGAAAGGTGATCCCCAAGTAATCTTCAAATATAGGGTTCTCATGTATGCATTTGCTACTAGTTTTAAGATCTCCACTAGGAGTATGCCCAACATAAGAAATACCTAGACAAAAAGTAGATGGAATTTCTAAACACACACCACCGCCTTTTTCATAAGAGTAATACTCACATAGATACAAACCATCATGGGCAGCAAAAGGATCACAATCAAATCTATCTTCACAAAAACAATCACTATTTGGGTTTCCTAAACATTCAAGAAAATCAAGGTCATCTTTACCCAATTGATCATTTTGCACACCCTCATTAGTTGTTAGCAACTCACATACTGACGTAGACTCACCTTGGTTTTTACAACGGTCAACTAGTGTGTGAATACTCTCATTACTCAGAAATGGAACCTTATTCATGTTACAGGTGCTAGCACTACGTGGACACAAATCATTCTTACAAGAAGAGTCAATTAATTTTGTCATCTATAGGATCAACTAGTGCTTGCTTACTTACAACAAGAATTGGATCTTCTTGCAACCTAGAAATATCAAGAGTATCACAAAGGCAAGACTCATGCCATTCTCCTCCAGGAAAATCATCAACTATATCCACTTGGCTACTACTAGCCACATCACAACATTCTAAGTTTATGGTGTGTAGGAGATAACATTTTTACCTTGTAGATCACATGAGTTTCGGCCTTCACCTTGGAGTGTGTGTCATGGCAGCCCACTTTCTCCTTTGGGGAGCTCTCATCACAAGGGAGTTTCCAATTAAGTGGTGCTTGGACAAGAGGAATTGGATTTGGTGGTCTAAGTGTGGATATCAATTGGCGTAGTTTTTCAAGGTTCCATTTGAAATCTTCACAAATGGCCTTGAAAGTATCACTCATGGTACCGAAGAAAGACAAAAACAAAGAAAAACAACAAACTAGTTAACTCAAAAGTGTCCTCACCACAGTCTCCTTTCTTTGGATACCTCACACTTTGTCTCACAAGTGTTGTAAGTTGGCTTTTACTCTGTAAGACATTGAGGGGTGAGTTGTAAGTTGGCTTGTACTCCGTGAGACATTGAAGGGTGAGTTGTACTCTTGTCTGGAGTGGATTTCCATTCAAAAGACTCAAATGAAATCTGGTTCAGACTAGAGCCAAGGATTTACAATGAATCAAAAAGATAAAAGCACACAAGAAACGCAAACACGAACTCAAAACTAACTTACAACCTAGTAGGTGATTACTAGATTGTAAATTAGTACTAAAATCAATAAATGAAACTAAAGGAACAAGATAAAGATACTAAGAAATCTAAAATTTTGAGCCCTAGGTCATTTTGGATGGTGGTGATGTGGCAGCCTTGGATTGGGCATCGGGAGTTGTTGAAATTTGAATTTTTCTTTTGTTTGTCAACTTGAATTGTTCAATCTCCAATTCGAAAGAATGGATTTTCGGATATAGTAGGCAAAACAAGACTTTGGAGGAATTTTCCAAAATTCAAGAGTCTTTGAATTTCTTGCACCTTTTTGGCAAGACAACCTTTTTGAGAGTCTTGTCTCCTCTCCTCTTTTGTCAAGCTTGAAAAATGCCCTTTCTCATTTTTGGCAATAAGGCTTTTTGAAAGACCTATTGTCTACTTTATCCTTTTGTGTTGTCTTGAAAATGTTTCTAAGACAAACAAAGACCACTCTTTCTTTCACAAATTTTTTAGATCAAACAACCTCCTTTAGGATTCTTATTCAACACAACATAAAGAACAACAAGAACATTCAAGAACGGAAACCAAACCAAATGAGCTCCAAATTGAATGATTTTTATTTCTTTTAGCTCATGTTGAACTCCACAAAAACAACAACACATTTTCAAACCCACATCTTAAGTGATAACATCAACAATACATTTTTAAGCCACCAATCCTCAAGAAACAATAACCTTCAAATTCTAAGAACAACTCAAAAATAGCTCAAAATTTTAATCTAGACTCAATTAGTGTTAGTGAAGAAGGGGTAACATTAGAAACAACCAAAACAAATAAAAATCTCCTAAATCTAAGTTCAAAATTTTTGCCAAACACCAAAAAGAGGATAAAATATTTTTTTTTGGATTTTTGTTTTTTCAACCCCTCTTTTTTTGTGAGTTAACAAGCCCAAGATTGATTTTGTTGGAACAAAATCAATCCTTGCTATGATACCAAATGATATAAAAGCTCCTAAGAACACACAATAACAAGAAGAAAACACAATACTAAAGAAGAAGACACAACCCAGAGGGTCTCCTTTTGATACAAACCATCCACCAACACAACAATATCAAGAAGAAACACACTAAGGCAAAAACAAAACAAGATGAACAACAACCCTAAGGAAACAACAACCAATGGTTTGGGTTTACAAGAAACAAACACTCAAACTATTATAAGAAAGTAAAGGGATAGGTAGTGTGACATAAACTATTACAAGACCTAAGAACCAAAGTGTGTCTCAAACACTAAGACCCTTAATTAACATAATGGCAACACCAATACTCTTACATAGACTCAAGAGGGAACTCACACTCCTTAAGCACCAATGTTTCTAGCTAAAATACCATGCTAGTGATTCCACACTAAGTGCTACCCTAGTTACGGTTACAACTCTCTCTCTCTCAAGAGATAAGTTCTTTTAATTTCATTCAATAACTCACTAAAATAAGGCTAATAAGTCTATATTTATATCCTAACTTATTACATAACATAAAAATAACCATAATACCCTTAATAAAAGGGACAACCATGGAGTGTCTTTTCAACAAGTATAATTTCCAAAATACCCTTAATGAAGGGTGCTTCTTCAATAATCTAAAACCGTAGGGTCATGCTTCAACACTTATGGTCTTGGGTTGGCATCAAAGGTAAGATCCCACGCAATCTTCCACACATGGATTTTCTTTATGTTATGCTCAAAATAGGTCCTCTATAAATATTTTTGTGTCCTCGAAGTGACCATGTCTTGAGTTTTTATGCATTGGCCTTCAATGATGTCTTTAAAAACATGGATGGCCATTTGGATCGTATCAATTATCTAGACCTGATGAAGATTGAGGCTATATGTGATTGGACCAGGCCTACATCTCCGGTTGAGGTTCGTAGATTTATAGGCTTGGCCGATTATTATAGATATTTTATCAATGGTTTTTATACTATTTCAGCACCGATGACCAAATTAAATCAGAAGAAGGTTTCTTTCTTATGACTCAAAGAGTGTGAGTCCAGCTTTGGTAAGCTTAAGAAGTTCCTTACACCGACTCTTATTTTGGCTCTTTCTGTTGAAGGTGAGGGATTTACTATGTATAGTGATGCTTCTAGTGTTGGTTTGGGTTGTGTATGGATGCAATAAGTTCGTTTTATTGCTTATGTTTTAAGGCAGCTTACGGTGTACGAGTGCAACTACCTCACTCATGATTTAGAATTGGCGATGATAGTCTTCGCGCTTAAGATTTGGAGGCATTATCTTTATAGTGGGCCTTGTGAGATTTTCATAGATCATTGCAGTCTCAACATCTTATGACCTAGACAGAGCTTTACGCTAGTAATGTAGATAGATAGAGCTGCTTAAGAACTATAATATCTCTATTTTGTATCATCATGTGGTAGCTGACACCTTGAATCGGAAAGTAGTGAGTATGGATAGTTTGGCTTGTATTTTAGTTTCTCGAAGGCCATTGGAACGGGACATTTAGTCCTTGGCTAATTTAATGGTTCGACTTGATATTTCTGACCCTATAAGGATTCTTGTTAGTATTGAGGCAAGGTCTACACTATTTGAATAGATTTGGGATCGTCGGTTTGAGGATAGTAGACTTTGCATCCTTTATCTCTTCTATTTTTATCTTTTTGAAACATTGGTTTGGATTTAACTTGTATCTATTATTTTGAATTAACTTGATTTCCACTCATACTGTTCCTCATGGATTTGACTCCAACTCTAAAGTTGGGTAGATATATTGACGACGACCGCCTTGCACTCAAATTGACGTGTAAGTTGACCATGATAAAAAATGGCATAATTGTCGGGGAATAATTTTACGTATTCAGTTAGTTTAAAATTTTAATTACTTTCTTGAATTGAAGCTTGTATATATTTGATTGTGATTTTTCTTTGTAGGTAGATTTTATTTTAGTTTTAGTTTCCTCTATGGCATTTCCTAACTAATATGATATTGGTATTTGGGAATCCTATCGTGATGACCCATGTCCAAACTATGACATACCACACTTCATGAGAGATTGTGACTATGCTCTCTGGAGAGAGATGGATTCACCATCTCGATCCTATAAGGAGTATATGTGTTCTTTATGTAGTGGTCGAGATGGACATTGAAGTGATTGCCCAAATGCCCCCTCCCCCTGTTATACTAACTGAATTGATAGTTCTTCTGATAAGATTGATAGGTCTTATAATGATAAAAATATGGAGTAACAAACCAGACCCATTGGTCTTGAAGCAATGCTTCAAACCATTTTGGATCGGGTAACTATAATCGGGGAGAATGCGCAAGACTTGCATCAATCCAACGGGGTGTTCAAAGGGGAAAATGTCAAAGTAAGAGAATTAGGTAAGGATATAATACTTTCAAACCTCACAACCATGCCCATTTTCTAAGAGGAGGTTTTGTCAAGAAGAGAAACCAAGCTATGATGATGAGCTTGGTAGCAAACACTCCTTGGTGGCTTCCCAATCGTCCAAATCATATGAGGAAGAAAAGGCCAAAATAAAGAAATGGTACTAGAGTCAAAAGAGGAATCAATACGAACCGCTTATGATTACTCTAGTTTATTTAGGGGTGAAGATGCCTTGGAGGAGGTTAACCTGAAATTAGGAGGTGGACCTCATTCAAACCACTTTTCAATATTATGCTTAGTGGATGTGATGAGAATCCATCCATCAAGACAAGTGATGGATTGTGGGGCGACGAAGTACAATTTCTATATTTTGGAATTTGACATTCCAAAGGAGCATATGAAACTCCCTCCATCAATGACCAAGGAACTCAATACCCGATGTACAACTAGTGGCCTACTGATGAACTCACTTTTACCCAAGGAGACAAATTGAAAGTCGATGTGAAGTTGGGTAAAAGGTTTAAATTTTCAAAATGGAAAGATCGAAGCTTGCTCGCCATGACCTCACCTCTTCCAAGTTTCAACTTGGAAGATCTGAATTTTCCATCCCTTTGCCGCTCTGTAATACCCCATATTTCCCTAGCATAGATTAACCCTCATTACATGGGTTATCCTAAATAATTTTTTTGGATATAATCAGTAATTTTCATATTTGAGCCTGCCATTGCATAGTAAATTCAATTAGCTTTCCAACGATAAAAAAATACCTAAATCCGACAATCGGGTAAGAAGTTATAGCAATTTTAAGTTACAGTCGTTAAACATCATCATTTAGGCCAGTAGCGCATCACAGTGTATGTCAATATAGCAGTTGTCAATTTCCAGTGTTGCCCTACAATATTGGCGCATCTCACTATAGACCCAGTTCACAATTGTCAATTTTCAATGTACCAACGCGATTCCACAGCATCGCGGTGCACTTCAGTTCGCAAATAAAGTAGCAACGTGACACCACCACATTGTGCCACCATGTAATTTCCCAGTTCTCATTTTCCTGTGGCCTGGCCAATAGTGGTGCATCGTGACAGGGGTCCAGATCGGGAAAATTTCATGAAAAATTAAAGTTGCACCCAGGGTTAAAACAGTCTTTTCCCATGAGTTTATTCCGCCCAGATGTGGGATTTAAGCCCTGAAAATGTGTAAAACCATTCATCATTAACTTTTTTCAAAAATAAAAAAGGTAGTTCTCTCTCAAGAAAACAAACCCTAGCCCTCAAGAATTAAGGTCAATCCCAAGAATCTCTCCAAGAACTCATCAAATTAAGGTATGTTAGATGTTCATCTATGGGTCCCTTCTACCCATGGAGTCAAACAATCCATTTTTACAGCTTCAAAAATTATGATTCATGATTTACATATATGAAATTGGATTATGTTCATGTTTTGACATTTATTGAGTTTAAATCGATGATTAATGGTAGATTTCATGAAGTGGTATAGCATGTATGTTGAATTGAGTAATCCCCTTGTTATAATCCATAAATTTGCAAGTTGATTGTTGTATCCATGTTAACCCTAAGTGTTTATGAATTAATGAACCAAGTATTCTTCCCATGTGTTTAATAAATTGTCTATAAGAATTAAATAATGCCATTATAGCATGCTAACATGTATTCCCTATTCATGTACAAGTTAATGTATTACAAGTGTTTGATGAAATGTCTCTACGAATGAATTGTGACCAAGTGAACATTGTTATGTTATTCAACATTATGCTTTTCTTTACTTTTCATGTTATCGAGTCCCGGGGGTACTTAATACCCGACAATCTAGCTGTTACTTAGAGTCAGTGTCAGTTACAGAATAGTATCAGTCATGTCACAATCAGTAGTACTTTCAGTCCCTTACAGAATTTAGTAGAACTCAGTCAGTTACAGAACTTAGAAAAAATCAGTAAGCTTAGTATCAGTCCAGTTTAGTTTAGTATACTCAGTTCAGTGTTTTTCAGTTAGGAGTAGGATTCAGCACTAAGTGAGCCCAAGGATGGGGGCTCATCTACTAGCAGAGGGTGTGATTTGTAGAAGAAATCCTTGCATTCCAGAACTACGTAGCCACGTAGGTTGAGACATCAAACCTGCTTGTTGAGGGTTGATGAGGTGCTCTACCTGCCAGTAGAGGGTACCGCCGTTCTCGTTTAGGGAACCTGCCAGTAAAGGATTACTCTTCAGCTTGTCTTTACTCGTGGCACGATACTGACACCCTTCTAATTAGGGTTATAGATTGGACCCCTATTAGTTTAGATTGGGGCATATCGGTTTGATGATTACCTCTCACAATTTTAGTTTCAGTCTCAGTCTTCAGAATAGAACTCAGTTCAGTTCTACAAAATCAGGACTGTCAGATACAGTCACCCAGTTATCAGTAATTTAGATTATCAGTGATCTCATATTATCAATATATTCAGTTAACAATTATCAAATTTAGTTCTAGTATACTCAGTTATAGTATGCACAGTATATTCAGTAGTTATAGATCCTCCGTGTATGCTAATCTAGCTCTTGCATATCATTTAGTCAGTTATTGTTCATTTATATGAACCCTTGCATTCAGCATTACCTCATCTAGCATACCAGTACATTCCCACGTACTGACGCATACTTTTCTGCACTATGATATTTCATATCATAGGTTCGGATGCTCAGGTTCCTGATCGCGCTTAGCCAGATTCAGCCAGCTGTTGTATATTTAGAAGTGAGTCCTCATCTATCGAGGATATACTTTCATTTCATTACTTTAGCTTAGTAATATTTTAGTATATGGAGTTAGTTAGGAGATTGTCCCATCAACTCCACTTTCAGACAGTTTCAGTTAGAGGCTTTCAGAATAGATTCAGACAGTATTTTATATTCAGATGTTATTATTCATTATTAGTATTTCAAATATTTGAACCTTATGGCATTTCAGCCTATTATTTCACAATTAGTTCAGTATTATTATTTCGTGCTCATAGGTGATATCATTTATGGGTTAGCTTGTGGTCCTAGGGGGTAGTCTCGGGTCATTACAAACTTGGTTCCAGAGCCTAAGGTTCAACAGTGTCTTAGAAAGTCTGAAATTCGCATCAAGTAGAGTCTTGTGCATGGGGGTATAGCGCGCCACACTTATGGAAGAGGCTATGAGATGTTTTAGGAAAAATTTCTCTTCTTTCAGTATTCATGTTATGTGAGTAAGCAGGAGCTCAAATTAATCTCTCAGTCTAATTTGTTTGCTTCTTTTATTTACAGAACACACCTCCCGAAAAGACTAACAAAAGAAGAATCGAAAACCAGTCAGCCCCTCAGCCCGTTCAGGTAGATCCCTGGACGAATATGTCTCTCACGTAGAATTTAGAGCTGTATTTACTACTCAAGCCAATTTTGTCGTAGCTAAGAATGAACGGCCAACTGTTGTTCTGACCAACCCAGTGGCCAATACTGCTGTAACCAAAATTTAGGACTTCACCCAGATGAATCCTCATTTCTTTATGGGATCTAAGTCTGAAGAGGATCTACAGGAGTTTCTCAATCAGGTTTAGAAAGTCACAAATATCATGGGAGTGACTTCCAGTGAGAGTGATAAGTTAGTCGTATATCAGCTACAAGATGTAGCCCATACGTGATTTAAGAAGTGAAAGGTAGACAGAGGTATAAATACAAAGCCTATAGTGTGGGAAAAGTTTAATACTGCCTTCCTAGATAGATTCTTTTCCTTAGAGCTGAGAAAAGCCAAAGTGTTAGAGTTCATCAATCTCAGACAAGGTAGCATAATTGAAAAAGAGTATTCCCTCAAGTTTACTCAATTAGCCAGGTATGCTCCTCATGTAGTAGCAGACAATAGGTCCAGAATGAGTAAGTTCACATCTGGGGTGTCAGATAGTATGGTTAAGGAGTGAAGGACAACAATGTTGATTAAAGAGATAGACATATCTAGGCTTATGGTCTATGCTTAACAAATTAAGGAGCAGAAACTTAAGGAGAATGAGAGGGAAAATAAGAGGGCGAGAATAGGTAGCTTTAATTTCAATCAGCCTAAGTCAGATGGGGGTAACCATTTCTAGTTTCGTCCAAAGTCTTTAATTCCAGCTCTGTCCTCAGCCGGTGTATCGATGACCCAGAATAGCATAAGAAATGGTCGTACTAATTTATTTTGTAAAGAGTGTGGTAAGAATTATAAGGGTATATGTATAGCTGGCAGTGATATTTGTTTCGGGTATGGTAAGCCAGGCTACAGAGTCAGAAATTATCCTAGTCAGGTTCTCAAGGTTAGTATAGTAGTCCTTTAGTTCAGTCAGGTCGCTCGAATCAACAAGGTGTCGCTTCTAGTACCACCAGTCGGCAATGCCTAAATAGTTTTTACGCACTTTAGTCCAGACAAGATCAATAGAGTTTTTCTGATGTGGTCACTGGTATGTTACAAATCTCTCATTTACATATTTATGCCTCAGTTTCAGATCTCAGATATTCAGTTATGATTTAGTTTGTGGGTGTCCTGTGCATAGTCTCATGCTTTTACTTAGTATCTCAGCCAAGTCAGCATTCCCGAGGGACGTAGTGTCCCAAGGGGGAGATGCACTATAACCCTCGAGCTACACGATCTAAACCTTCTATTTTCTCTTCACGTAATGAATCTACTCAAAGTAATGGGCCTTCATAGATGACCCTCAAGTCCCAATCTTAGTCATATGACCATTCCCCTATCATGACACGTATCTAAAAAATTAGTTCAGTTAATGTATCATGAGTAAGACTTAGTCATGTCCTTATGTTCCCGTTCATGCATATTCAGTCACATATTCATTAATATGTTCAGACATGTACTCATGCATCAGACATGCATGTTTAATATGTAAATTCAACTTATCAGTATGTTCATTCATGTATCCCGTGCATCAGATGTGCATGTTTAGGATATAAGTTCAGTCTATCATACCAGTCACATAATCATGCTATATTTGTGTATGTCTAGTTTAATTTATAAACTCAGTCTGTCCGTACTCTCTCAACTTAACTAGCCATATTCGAGGATGAATATTCCCAAGGAAGAGATATTGTAATACCTCGTATTTCCCTAGCCTAGATTAACCCTTAGTACATGGGTTATCCTAAATAAAATTTTTGGATATACTCAATAATTTTAATATTTGAGCCTGCCATTACGTAGGAAATTCAATTAGCTTTCTAACGATATAAAATTTGTCTAAATCTGACAACCAGGTAAGAAGTTATGGCAATTTTAAGTTTCAATCGTTAAACATCGTTATTTAGGCCAGTAGCGCACGTGGAGTGTGTCAAAATAGCAGTTGTCAATTTCCAGTGTTCTCTGCGATACTGGCACATTGCACCATAGACCCAGTTCATAATTTTCAATTTTCAGTGTACCAACGCGATTCCACTGTGTACGGTGCACTTACAATTTGCAAACAAAGTGGCAACGCGATACCACCGCATCGTGCCACCATGTAATTTCCCAGTTGTCATTTTCCAGTGGCCTAGTACGATAGTGACGCATCCTGCCAGGGGTCCAGATTGGGAAAACTTCACAAAAATTAAAGTTGCGCTCAGGGTTAAAACAATATTTTCCCATGATTTATTCCTCCCAGATGTGGGATTTAAGCCCTAAAAATGTGTAAAACCCTTCATTATTAACTTTTCCCCAAAATCAAAAGGCAGTTCTCCCTCAAGAAAACAAACCCTAGCTCTCAAGAATCAAGGTCAATCCCAAGAATCTCTCTAAGAACTCATCAAATTAAGGTATGTTAGATGTTCATCTATGGGTCCCTTCCACCCATGGAGTCAAAGATTTCGTTTTTTCAAGAATTATGATTCATGATTTACATATATGAAATTGGATTGTGTTCATGTTTTGACATTTATTTAGTTTTAATCCATGATTAATGGTAGATTCCATGAAGTGGTATAACATGTATGTTGAGTTGAGTAATCCTCATGTTATAATCATGAATTTGCAAGTTGATTGTTGTATCCATGTTAACCCTAAGTGTTTATGATTTAATGAACCAAGTATCCTTTCCATGTGTTTGATAAATTGTCTATGAGAATGAAATAATGCCATTATAGCATGCTAACATGTCTTCCCTATTCATGTACAAGTTAATGCATTACAAGTGTTTGATGAAATATCTCTATAAATGAATTGTGACCAAGTAAATATTGTTATGTTATTCAAGATTATGCTTTTCTTTACTTTTTATGTTACCGAGTCTTGAGGGTACTTAATACCTGACAATCTAGCTGTTACTTAGAGTCAGTGTCAGTTACAGAACAGTATCAGTCATGTCATGATCAGTAGTACTCTCAATCCCTTACAGAATTCAGTAGAACTAAGTCAGTAACAGAACTTAAAAAAACTCAGTAATCTTAGTATCAATCCGTCTAGTTCAGTATACTCAGTTCAGTGTATTTCAACTGAGAGTAGGATTCAGCACCGATTGAGCCTAAGGATGGGGGGCTCACCTTTCAGCAGAGTGTGTGATCCTTAGAAGCAATCCTTGCATACCAGAACTATGTAGCCAGTAGGTTGAGACATCAAACCTGCCAGTTGAGGGTTAATGAGGTGCTCTACCTGCCAGTAGAGGGTACCATCGTTCTCGTTTAAGGAACCTGCCAGTAAAGGGTTACTCTTTAGCTTGTTTTACCCATGGCACAGTACTGACACCTTTCCAATTGGGGTTACAGATTGGAACCCTATTAGTTTAGATTGGGGCATGTCGATTAGATGATTACCTCCCACAGTTTTATTTTTGATCTTAGTCTTCAGAATAAAACTCAATTCAGTTTTACAAAATAAGGACTGTCAGATACAGTCACTCAATTATCAGTAATTTAGAATATCAGTAATCTCAGATTATCAGGATATTCAGTTATCAGTTATCAGATTCAGTTCTAGTATACTCAGTTACAGTATGCACACTATGTTCAGTAGTTACAGATCCTCCATGTATGCTAATCCAGCTCCTACATATCATTTAGTCAGTTATTGTTCATGCATATAAACCCTTGCATTCAGCATTACCTCACTAGCATACCAGTACATTCCTACGTACTGACATATACTTTTCTGTGCTATGATGTTTCATATCATAGGTTCGAATGCTCAGGTTCTTGACCGCGCTTAGCTAGATTTAGCCAGTAGTAGCAGATTTAGTAGTGAGTTCTTATCTATCAAGGATATGCTTTTATTTTAGTACTTTAGCTTAGCAGTATTTTAGTAGATGGAGTTAGTTGGGGGATTGTCCCATCAACTCCACTTCCAGACAGTTTCAGTTAGAGGCTTTCAGACTAGATTCAGACAGTATTTCAGATTCAGATGTTATTATTCACTATCAGTATATTATTCCATAATTATTTCAGTATTATTATATAGTGCTCATAGGATATGTCATTCATGGGTTAGCTTGTGGTCCTTCGGGGTTGTAAGCACCGTGTGACGACTAGGGGGTAGTCCCGGGTCATTACATACTTATTGCATATTAAATGAAAGTTGGGATAGAGATTTAGCTCTTTTAAGTAGAGACACAAAAGAAAATGGTGGAGGCATCGTGCTAAGATATTAAACTAAGCGCTCGATGGGAGGCAACCCATTACGCCATGAAAAGTGGCACATATCATTTTTATTTATGCATGATATAATAGATTTTGTTTTTACATTTCTTCATGCATAATCCATGAAATGCTAGCACTAGGAGGAATGTTGAAAGAACTTGAAAAAGGGAAATGTGTGAAATTGGCAAGTTTGGACTAAACAGAAAGTGCAGGAGACCCAATTTTTGGTCTTAGTTACTGTCACTGTGGTCTGTACCACCGTGATTATGGAGGTGCGTGACCACAATCATGGAACTAGGACCGCGATTGTAGTCAAATCAATTTAAATAACCATCCAAATGCCACTTTCCCTCATACCCTTATTTCACTTTCTCTCAAAATTCTCTCTAATTTTTGGCATTATATTGCATATCCAAGTATTAATTCATCCCGTGTATCATCTAACTTGGTAAGTTGTCTCAACTCCGTTGATTTGGATAATTATATGCTTAGAACTTGTAGTTTAGGAGAGGCCTAAAATGATATTTTTAGTGCTAAATACGTGCTTACTTTTGACTATTATTGTGGTTAGCTGTTGTAGTTGGTGTACACACTAATGGGGAAGTCTTAAGCACCCAAATTTAAGGTTTAAATGGTTGAAATTAATGTGTACACCTTGTGCTCGATTCAATACCCCTATTAATTACATGTTAACTTCTTTGAGTTTGGGGATATAATCATGATAACTAGGCTCGAGTAACTTAGTCTTAATGCTTACGTGCCTAGTAGAACACATAGTGGGGATAAAATTATATGTTCTAACTGAAGTGCAGAATTGCAGACTACGATCTCAGGTACTGCAATCACGGTCCCGATGACCGCGATTGCATCACCACGGTCCGGTCACTGCTCTGTGATTGCCATACCTGAGGGAAGTGTCTTCAGGAACTGAAAAATTCTGTACATCCATTTCTGCCCCCAAAACCTTCTATAAGACTCTCGCATACATTTATTTGTTTGATCTAGCATATTTTTGGTGTGATAGTATTAATGATGGACTAAGTGCATTATTTATAGGATCTAAACCTCAGAGATGGAGGGATTTGACAACACCAAATTCATGACCCCAAAATGTTAGAACCGCTACAATGCGGATTTGCACAGGACTCAGTTACTCCCTGAAAGGGGTATCAACTTGGACAAAGTAGAGGAAAAGTTCCAAGCTTTCATGCTAGACTTACTCAGACTGGGTGGCTATGTTTTGCCTCAGAACCCTATGCCGCTAATGAGCATTGGGTGCGTGAATTCTACTCTAACTTAAGCATAGTTTCTTTCACACACTCAATAATGATAATTTAGGAGAAGCAAGTAAACTTTGGGACAGAGCGAATCAACGAGGTGTATGGATTCCCAAATTCTGACATGTAGTAGTTTGATGCAAAATTATGTGAGCCAGGTACCTGGATGGCAAATATTTTATGTCCTGGCAAGGATATTCCCTAGGCCACTACCAAGAGAGACATTCTGATGAATAACTTCACAGCTGAGGCCAAACTTTGGCTGAATATTATCTGTAGTCGAGTATCGTCATGCACTTACGTTATAGACTTACGAGCTCGGATGGTGACCTATCTTCTTTATGGCATCGCCCTAAATATGGCCAAGATTGTGCATTCAGAATGGAGGTATATCAGAAATCCTGGAGGCACATATTTTCTCCTCCCTTCCCTTATCACAGAGTTATGCAGGAGGGCACAGGTGGAGAAGAATGCTATAGATACCTAGGTGCTCCCACGCCCTCATATCTTTTCACTTAATTTTAGAAGTGAGGGTGCCCCAGGCCAGAGCAAGAAGAGGAAGGCAACTCTGGCAAATTAACCCAAGAGGGCACAACTTTTATAGACCTTGATTAGTCAACCCCCTCGATGACATATCAGGTAAGATGCGGGCGGTTAGAGAACTACTGTCCAGACTACCTCAGGGACTGGGAGAGTCTTTCATCGCTCATCACTCGTACATAGCTCAATCAGACTATGAGAAATATAGAGAGGAGCAGGAAAAGTAGAGAGCCATGTTGCTCATTTAGAGAGAGCTTATTCAGCCTTAGCTGCATCACAGAGGGACCTCATGGATTCACATAATAAAATGGTGAAGGGAGAGAAAAAATGAGATAAATTCTTTAAGAAGCTGTAAAAGGAGGTGAAAGGCATCTTCAAGATACTCAAGCCTAACCATCGACTACCTTCACTTAGGATGAACAATTAGGATGAGGCCTCTACTGATTGGTCTATTGATGATGCTGAGGGTGATGGCGCAGAGTCAGCGGGAGAGGATAACTCTCGATTCATATTCAGGTAGACCCCTTCTACTCTTGCTAACTTGCACATGTAGTGAGGACACTGCACCCTTTTAGTTGGAGGCGCCTCGAGATTTGTATTATTTTGATGATATATTGCTGGATATTTTTATTTGATACTATTTTGGGATGACATTTTGGATACTATTTTTATTTTTAAATGCTATATTTTGGGTAACGAATTGGTGCCCACGTTTTATGGATTAGCATGTTTTTCTTTTAGTATTAGTTTTTCTCTTTTCACTTGATCTTTTATTTTGATTTTGATTTTGGGTACCCGATTGGTGCCCACGATTTATGGATTAGCATGTTTTTCTTCTAATACTAGTTTTTCTTTTTTTACTTTAGCTTTTATTTTGACTTTGATGATGCATGACAAGCTTTTCCCTGTGTTGAGTGACGACATTTGTAAGGGTAAAACGTCATGTTTGGGATTTAAGGCATAGGTGCAGGGGAATTCTGAGTACCCGTAGCATAAATATCATGATGCAAGGGAAGTCTGAGTACCTATAGCATTGTATAGTGCAAATTTAGGATCACATTATACGTCATTGGTAAAGTCTAAGTAGCCATATGGTTAGTGTGCCCATTTTGAACCAAAATGTGAGGCTAAGACTTTGGTTGTTGCCTTAATTTAGCAAATTGTGTATGGTGCTAATTTAAAATAAATAACCCCCTTCATCCAAAATTTTTCAAAACAAAATCAAACGCATGGACGTGAGTAATTTTGTAACAAAACTTTTTATCTTTCTGTGTCTTTATAATTTTGACTTACGAATAGAAATATATACCCCTATTTTGTCTCTCGCAGGAGGGACACTTGAGCCCCCTTGGCGAATTTTGCATGCCATGTGTGGTGAGATTTTGGTATTCATCTGTTGTACACTTATGTAATCTAGAACTTACCCCGTTAGTCTTTCAAAACTAATTTGGATTGTATGAGGTTGGATAAATGATCTTAGGCTCCTTTATAATTTTGGAATCCACTCTAGACTAAAAAGCCTATCCATGTATAATTATAATCTCTAGTACCCACTTTAAGCCTTTGGACCTTTCTTTGACAAACTCATTACAAATCCTGATCCATTCTTTTTATTCCTCTTTTGAACCAAACCCTCCTTGAATTTAAAAATGTAAATTGAGCCTAAAAGCCTAATTTGGGGGTGGTAAAGGTTGATAAAAGAAAGTGTGAGGCTACAAAATTATTAGTGAAATGTCGAATATGCTTAAGTGTTGAAAATAAAGGAATAGAAAAACAAAGGATCCAACAAAAGGAATGAATTGCACGAAAGTTGCAACAAAAAGAACGAAATAAATGGGTAAACAAAGAAAGCAAAATGTAGGCATGATAAAAGAGTGAAAACAAAGTAGAGTGGCCCATAGTAAAAAAGAAAGATTGAAAAGTGTGATATAGATGTTCAAGGAAGGGTGTAGCCATGTTGTTCCCGAAGGATATCTACCCTAACCCAAACCTACATTACAAGCGTACAAAGTACTTTGAGATCTCCAACCATTTACTTTCTTTGTAGTGACAATTGAAAATAGGGGAACGTTTATGGTATAACACTTGTTCCATAGAGATATCTTTTGTGTGAGAGAGAGTTCTTGTACTTAAAACTCCTTGTTGCATTTTTGGTAGCTTGGTACTTAGAGTTTTCTTTCTTATGAGGATTGGCTTGTGAAAAAAGTTGGCGTGGGTGATTTTGTCGCCTTCCGAAGAATGAGGTAAATGGAGTATAGCTAAGTTGTGTTCAAGAGAAAGCCACCTCTAGAGTACTGGATATTGTTGTTTGGTTGCTTTTTAAAATCCTATGTATCCTTGAATGTTGCATCTTATAATGAGGGGTGTAGTGAAAATTAGCTTAGCCCGTATGCAATGAGCTACTTGTGATTGCGACTTAAGTTAAAGTCATTGTGAGCTGTAAGGTATAAAGTTGGGCATAAAAAATTATTGTCTCATGGTAAGAGGTAGTGTTACTTGAGGACAAATAAATGCTTTAAGTTGGGGGTGTTGATGAGTGATGATTTAACCACTCATTCTCACTAAATAGTTGTGCACATTACCTCTTTTTGAATGAATAAATGAGACATATTGGTGATAAAATGCACTAATACCCACTCTTTGCAGACATATAGTTGAGGAGATAGAAAGATGTGGATTTGAGCTTAAAATGATCAAAAATGGAGCAAAAAAGTGCAGCTTAATACTTAGAGCAGAAAGGCCTCAGGTACCGCGTCCTCGGTCTGCTGACCGTGATCACGACAGTCAAGCAAAAGTCATTCAATTGCAATTATAGATGTTACCCGCGTTCGCATAACCGAGGTCGCAACCAGACCCACGCGATCTCGGCTTAGCGGGAGAAATCAGCCCAAAGGCAAAACTGGAAATGCACGCGGCTGATTCTAATTTTGACAAAAAGATTCAATCCTTAGCATGATGGAGGAGAATTTATCTTCCCTAATTTTTAGGTTTAGCTCTTGAATTCATAGACTTCATTTTTGGAGAAGAAAATATTGTTTAATTTTTGGGTGAAGAATCCATTGGAGACTTTCTAAGTGAAAGATTCCCTCACTTTCATTGTTGATTTGTGGGAGTACCAAGTTTGAAGTAACATTCACTTAAGCTTTAATAAATTACTTCAATGGAGATTATAGGTATATCTATGCTTATTTATCTTATGTATAGCTAGATCTCCCTCTCGAGGTTATGTGTAAATAGGGGTTAAAATGTGTACGGGTTGTTATTGATTAGCTTCTATTTAGTAGTTTATGTTTATGGGTTTTATCATTGCTATGCTAATTTGGTTGGTATTTGGTAGGTGAAAGCCCCAAATATGCACATGGGTATGATGAGTGAAAGCTCCATGCTCTAGAAAACCCAAAACCATCTTCGAAAGAAGGGTTTTGGGTGAAGTTTAGGAATCTATATTATCCTTGAAAGAGGGATGTGGAGACCAAAGCAATGATAGACAATCGTGTGTGTAGTTTGCTAAATTTTCACTATCTTAGACATAAGGGTGAATGTAAGGTTGACTATACCATGGGTATCATCCTAGAAATAGGGATGCCTAGATTGAGGTTGTGATTACCAATTATTGAACACACCTATTACGTATTCGAAAAAATCAATGGGTGAAAGTTTGGTGTTTTGTTGAAAGACTAGCATCAAATTCTATAACCAAACCTACCTATATTTGACTTACTAAATTGATGTTGATTTCTAACACCCACATACCACTCCCTTAGTAGTGCATAATCCCAAGACCTGTGCATACCTGTTAAAACTCTAATTATTCATAGCCCCAAATTTATACTAGAAAACCCCAAAAAGAAATTTTAGTGTAGATACCTACCTCCCCTATTTTTTTCTTCTTGTAACATTGGCTTGGATTTAACTTGTATCTATTATTTTGAATTAACTTGATTGCCACTCACATTGTTCCTCGTGGATTCAACTCTGACTCCAAAGTTAGGTAAATATATTGACGACGATCGCCCTGCACTCAAATTGACGCGTAAGTTGAATGTTATTAGTGAGGTGGCTTATGAGTTAGCCTTATCTCCAGATTTTGCTGTTGTCCACCTAATTTTTCATGTTTGCATGTTGTAGCGATACATTCCTGATCCGTCTCATGTGCTTATATGGGATTTAGTTTAGTTGGATGAACGGTTGACCATCGTAGAAGAGTTTGTGCTCATTTTGGCTAGTGATGTTAGATGGTTGTGCACTAGGGAGATTCCTGTAGTTAAGGTTCAGTGGAGGCATCATACGGTAGAGGGGGATACTTTGGATATCAAGAGAGAGATATGGACCTAGTATCCTCACATGTTCGGGGCTTCAGGTACATCCTAATCCTTGATTTTTGCGGATGAAAACCCTTTTAGTAATGTATATTGTAATGACCCTTCAGGTTATTTTTCATTTTTTAAATTTATTTTCATCTTTATATATATTATATATCTTTCCTAAGTCATTTATGATCTGCTGGGACTGACAATTTGGTTATTGTTCAGTTCATTTGGTTTTTAGAGTCAATTGCTTGTTTTGAAGTCTTCGCTAGTTCAAATTGATTACTGGGAAAAAACTTTAGCCAAACTATCTCGTATGCCAGTTCTAACTATTCCAACAACTCCAAAATATCAATTTTAGGCTAGGTGAACTCTTGGTTCAAGTCTCGAGGCACCCAGACTTATTTCGACCAATTGGTCAGAAAGTCAAGAAAATGGATGTTGGGTGTGGGATCCACTTTTTATAAAAATAACCTTGGATGGAAATTTTGACTGTTCTATTGAGTCAGGAATGTTGAATTAATAGGGTAGTACAGTCCATTTACGTATATGGAATTTCAGATGAATCCCAAGAGGTTCACAGAGGCATGGAAAGTCTCAGTTGTGTTAGTGTACTCGCTAACCAGGTCGCGATCGAGACACCCTCAGTAGAAGGACAAGAGTCATAAATATGATTGCTGGTCATCGTGAAAGCGATGTGGCCACTAGGGGGTAGATATCGCGATTGTGAGGGTTGGATCGCGATAGCGACTCCCGAGCACCTTGGAAGGGTATAAATATTCCTTTTGTTGCCCTTTTTCACCCTTCTTCATCCATTTCCAAGAGATTTAAGCCCTAAATATTGATAAATCTTAGGATTAGAGCTTGTGGGTGATTTGGGGAACTTAGATAATGGTTATTACACGATTCTCCTTCGAAATTGTGGTAAGATTTCTTCAAGTTCTTGGTTGATTTTCCCTTTTCTTCTCTAAAATCCCTAAAAAATTTGCTTACTTGATTTTAGCACCAATGTAGCTTGAATTTCACTCATTTTTTTAGGATAATTACTCCTTGAGCATAAGAAAATTTTGAGTTGGCTTTGAAAATATAATTTTCATAGATGGGACCCACATGAGATTTTTGAGTAATTTGACCTGAAGAAAAATAGTGTAATATGGGTATTATTATTCTTATTATGGTGAGTAAATTGTGATTTTTATAGTATGGCACCTTGCGAAAGCTTCTCATAAGGAAAAGTTGGTGATTTAGCAAATTCTTCGAGCTTTCTACGGTGTTCAGATAGGCTAGGTTTCACCTATTCTTAGATTAAGCTACATCTTAGTATAGTTATGATATTATGTTAGATTTGAGATGGGTTTTAGGTGTTGATGGAGTGATTGGCAATTCTTGGTTAGTTGAACCGTTTAGGCTATTCAGAGGTCATAATTTAGACATAATTGATCTAGTTGTACTTGCTTTCAGTAAAATTTATATCTTGGGGTTTATTGTGGCTTTTTTAGATACCTTAACCTAGACCTTGGTAGAATTTTCCTTTTAAAGGGTTTCAGAGATTTAGAAGTGGGCTCTTCGACCCATCTTAGGCCATGATTCATGTCGTTTCTTGTAACCTTTTATATGTTTGTTATACACCTTAAAAATTCTCACAAGGTAATATTGTGGAGATTTGGCACTTGATGGTTATGATGGGTTGGTATTGGGTGTTGATGCTTATTGGTATTATGATAATGATATATACACACATATATATTCTTTAGTTCGAGTTCGGGTATTATTTATGATATTGGTTATATATATATACCGGTTCGAGTCCAGATAGTGGCCATGATGATATTAATGATATAAATATCGATTCTAGTTTGGATAATGATTATGATATTAATACTATAAATACCAGTTCGAGTTCGGATAATAATAATGATATATATATCGGTTCGAGTTCGGATATTAATTACAATATTGCTTATATAACTATCAATTTGAGCCTGGATATTTCTTATGATATTAATTATGTGATATTGATTCAAGTCCGGCAATGGAATATGATGTTGAGATATGGGTCGGTTCAAGTCCTGAATGAGAAATTGACTATAGTGTGGTATGACATGGATAGATTCTAGTAGTATTATGAAAAATGGAACATGATGGTGGTTTGGTTTATGATTTACTTGATTGTACACTCTAGGCTTATGGGGGTTTACGTTGGGTTATTTACTTTCCACATTTATTGGCTTATGGGATCAATCTTGTAGTTATAATTGCTTGTTCTTTATGTTATTATTCCGATTTATTTATTTCAAAGTGTATAAGGATGTTGGAGTTATGTACAAAATTTCCCCATTTTCTTGACTTAGTTATGTTATTTTGTAATTTATCGTATTTATATCATGATTTAGCTCAGTCGGTTGATGATGCCTACTGGGTATCCATGGGTTTGATACTCATACTATACTTTAGTACCTTTTTGGTGCAGATTTTAGTACTAGTTGCCACCGTTGATTTGAGGATCGTGCTGTGTTAGATTCCAGAGATCGGGTGAGCTCTTGGAGTCAGAGTTGCCCCATTTTCCTTCTATGTACTAGTCTTTTATTTTGAGATAGATTGTATGGACTATTCTAGAACTTATGGTGTGTTGTAGTAGCTCTTGTACTAACTCTACCAGGTCATGGAATGGTTTTCTATATTATGACTACCTTTTAAAACTATTTCTATTGCCTTGCTTATTTTCGAATCGTATTGTCTATTTCTCTCTTTTGGGGGCACTTTCCACTAAGTTAACCCATTACATTTAACTTCTGATTACGATTCAACTTACTTACTGGCGGAATAAAATAGGTGTCGTCATGACTCGTAAATTTGGTCATGACAATAAAAAAGTTTTAGAAAAAGATACGAAAGTTGATAATACAAGAGTAATATAGGCATTTTGAAAACTTAATTAGGATAAGGGAGGGGGGGAGATGATTATTATCCAAGGTTGAGGAGGGTGGTTAATTTTTAAAATAAAATTTGGGGGTGTAAATGGTTTTCACCCAAAGTGAAGTGTAGTTACGTATAGTAATTTTTTTGAGAAAATACATAATTACCCACTTAAATTAAGACCTGTTTTTTAAGAAGATACTTAAAACTTTACGGGAGTCGTATTACTCTACTAAACAACTTTGAACACGTATCATTACATTCTATTTCAACTACCCGACATAGAAAGTGTATACACTCTCTTACAGAGTGTGAATGACCTAAAAATAATGACTATAATTTTATTTTATAATGTATTTTCATATTTTTCTTGTAACTTTTTTTTCTTTTATGCTTTACTTTCTTTTTTATTTTTCAAAAATCCGTTGCTATCTCCGCTGGAACTCAATGTCACCATTTTTGCTACAACTTCATCCATCTTCTCTTACTATTAACATTTTTATTCTTTTAACTCTAAAATCTTATCTACAAATTTTCTTTGCATTTTAGATAATTTATAATTCCATTAAATTTCAAGATGATTATGAGGTATTATTTTAGGGTTTTTATCTAAATTTCAATCAAGCTTCTTGTTATTTTATGAAATTTACTGATTCTTTTCAAAATTAGCATTTCTAATTTTAAGGTCATCTAATAAAAAGATAAATTAATCAATCATACCTCCAAAATATTAAATTTGTTCAGAAAAATAATTAATTTTGTTATGAATCACTCAAAAAAGTCTAACATAAAAGAGTTGAAAGACCAGTTAAACAAATAAAATTAACTGAAGAAGAAGTAGAAGAAAGAAAGTAAATGGGGGACAGGATTAGCTTGAACATAGAGAGGGGTTGGGGAGGGGGTAAGGGGTGAAATCTGAAAGGGAAAAAGGCAGATATGCCCCTTTACTTTGTGATTTAGAACATTTATATATCCTTCGTTAAAAAAGTGACGCAAATATATCCATATCGCCTATGAAATGATGTAAACATACCGTTTTTACTAACAATTTTGTATTTTTAATTAAATATTATTTATATTTTTAAAATTAAAAAGGCAAATGAATTTATTTTATTGATAAAACTATGCTAAAGATACACTTTCATCTAGCTGATCTAAAATACATTTTCATATAAAAAGTACAGATAATTATACAGGTACTTGCATAGTCAAGAATACAACAACAACAACAACAACAACAACAACAACATACCCAGTGATTCCTACCTAGTAGGGTCTGGAAGGGGGGTAGAGTGTACGCAGTCTATACCACTACCTCCAGTGAAGTAGAGAGGTTGTTTCCGATAAACCCCCGATTTAGAACCAATAACAATATAACAAACACTAGAGCATCAGAACCCCACCTCATCACGTGCCTAAACCAATGTAATCTCACTTTTCGCCATTTGTCCTTCATCGAAGCCACACTCACCCTTTTCCGAATAATATCAGTCCTCACCCTATCTTTTTTGGTATGACCACACATCCATCGCAACATTCTCATCTATGCTACCTTTAAATTCTGGATATAGGATTTCTTAACTGGCCAACACTCCGCTCTATACAATATAGTCGGTCGGACTGCCACTCTGTAGAACTTTCCTTTAAGCTTCAGGGGTACCTTCTTATCACATAAGACTCTCGAAGCAAGTCTCCATTTCAACCATCCTGCCCCAATACTATGCGTGACATCCTCATCAATCTCAATATTGCCTTAAATCATAGATTCTAGATACTTGAAACTCTCCCTCTTTTGAATGGCCCAAGATTCCAGCTTCACAACCATGCTAGCCTCTGCGATACATCACTAAACTTACACTCCAGGTACTCCGTCTTGGTCCTGCTCAACCAAAATCATTTAGACTCAAGGGTCTGTCTCCAAATCTCCAACTCATCATTAACTAATCCCCGATTCTCGTCAATCAATACCACATCATCAGCAAATAACATACTTTAAGGCACCCCCTTTATATACATCGCGTTAACACATCCATCACCAACATACTTTAAGGCACCCCCTTTATATACATCGCGTTAACACAGCCAAGGCAAATAAAAAGGGCTAAGAGTCAATCCCTGGTGCAACCCTATCAAAATTGAAAAGTACTCCGAATCTTCACCTACTATCCTCACACGAGTCTTCGCTCAATCATACATGTCCTGAATCGACCTAATGCACACCACGGGCATCCCTATAGCCTCCAAGCATCTCCACAAAATTTTCTTGGCCACTCTGTCATAAGAATTCTCAAGATCGATAAACACCATATGCAAGTCCTTCTTCCTCTCCCAAAATTGCTCCAGTAATCTCCTCACAAGGTGAATAACCTCAGTAGTCGAGTGACATGACATGAAACTGAACTGATTCTTAGAGGTAGTCACAATTCTTCTCAATCCCAACTCAACCACCAATTCCCAAACCTTCATAGTATGACTCAACAACTTAATACCTCTATAGTTGTTGCAACTTTGGATGTCTCCCTTGTTTTTATATAAAGAAATCATCGTACTCCACCTCAATGCTTCAAGCATCTTTGTTGCCTTAAAATGATGTTAAACAACCTTGTCAACCACTCCAAACCTGCCTTACCAGTGCTCTTCCAAAAATCCACTGGAATCTCATTTGGCCCAGTCGCCCTACCCCGATGCATCCTGCAAATTACCTCTTGACCTCCTCAACCTCAATATACCTACAATTACCATAATAATGATATTCCTCAGACTTCTTCAAATCCCCAAACACGAAACCTTTGTCCCCTTTGTCATTCAAGATTTTATGAAAATAGGACTGCCACCTCGTTTTAATGAGGGCATCCTCAACCAACACTGTACTATCCTCTCCCTTAATTCACTTAACTTAGTCAAGATCACGAGCCCTTCGCTCCCTGGACATGGAAAGCCTATACAACTTCTTATTCTTGTCTTTCTTCTCTAAAGTCGCATACAAGTTCTCAAAAGTTGCAGTCTTAGCCGCCGTAACCGCTAGCTTAGCCTCTCATCTAGCTACTTTATACTTTTCCTTATTGGTCTCCCTCTCCCCATCATTCTTTCTCTTAACTGACTTAACATAGGCCACCTTCTTAGACTCCACCTTCATCTTAACCTCCTCGTTCCACCACCAATCCCCTCGATGCTTACCTGATCGACCTCTCGAGACACCCAACACCTCTCTAGCGTTATACCTGATGCAAGTGACAGTCAACTCCCACATACTATCCACATCCTATCTAGTCTCCCAAGCTCCATACTTTTCAACTTCTCCTCCATCTCCAAAGCACTAGCCAACGTCAAGCTACCCCACTTGATCCTGGATCGATCCTCCATACTCCTCTTCTTTTTGTCTTTGTTGATAACCAAGTCCATTACCAATAACCTATGTTGAGTTGAAACTCTTGTTAGGTATTAGGTATGACTTTACAGCCTTTACATAGCGCTCTATCACCCTTCCTAAGGAGCAAAAAGTCATTTTGAGTCTTGGCCACTGAACTACGAAAAGTAATAAGGTGCTCCTCCCTCTTCGAAAAGCTCGAATTCGCTATCTACAACTAAAAAGCCCTAGAAAAATCTAAAAAAGAAGCCCCACCTTCATTCCTCTCCCCAAAATCGCATAGTCAAGAATACGAATATTTTAATTTTCATTAGATATTTTCTAAATTGATAATCTGTGAGTTATTTTTGTTGGATCGGATAGGTTGGGTCAGTTTAAAAATAAACAAATTAATTAAAAATAAATTTATTTATTTTATTTTTATTTTAAAAATAAGATGAATATTATTTAATCGAAATAATATAAATCTGTTAATAACAAGGGTATATCTACACCATTTCATAAATAACAAAAGTATATTTGCCCTAGTTTTGTAATGGAGGATATATTACTTTATATCATAAAATTAAAGGATATATTTGCCCCTTTACCTTCTTAAATATTGATGAAGAAAGAAAAAATAGAAGTCATTGGACAGAAAAAAGGAAAAGAAAGAAAATGTAAAAAGAAAAATTAAAAATTTTTAAAAAATGTATTTTTAACTAAATTACTGTGTGTCAAGTAATGATTAGTTGTGACTAACACTTGTTTTCTAAAACTGAGACTGATTAAAAAAGGGTGTAATAATACAAATTCAAAATTAATAGGACCCGCAAAGTTTAAATATCTTTTGAAATACAAGCCTTCTTTTAGATGGTAATTTTATATTAGCGGAATAGTCTAGTAGACTCTTGTATTTTTATGTGTTTATATTTTAGATTCTTTTACGTGTTCCTCACTTGTTTTGATATGGGGGACACATCATATCCACATTAGCAAAAGTTAATGCCACATCATACTTGTATCATTAACCACATCATTTCATCTATAAAAATAATCTTTTTATCCTTTAGTTTCTCTTATAATTTTTAGTTTTATATGAAAATATTGAAAATGACTAAAATAATATTTTTTTCACTTTTCTCTCCTTTTGATTTTATTGACCTTCACTTCAGTACAATGAGATGACCGAAAATTCTTATTCAGATTCTCTAGAATTTTTTTTGTCTCCAAAAGTTTTATTAAACATATTTTTCGAATGATTTTAACGAGATGGCCAGAAAAACCTCATAGAAACATTTTTTAAGAATTCTAATGAGATGGTCGAAAAAATGCATATAATTAGAAAATGAAGATCATGGGAAACTATTAAAACAATCATCGACTCACTTTATTAATTTCACAACCTCATTCTCTAGATGCTTCAACGTTTCAATTCAAATTTTACCAAATATATAGATTCAAACAAATCTAGTCTCTATTATAGGAGATAAGCCAATAATAGTCCTACATCATAGCTTCAACGGTGAAAATATCGGAGCAACTCCAAAAAGGTAAAAACATGATCAAATATAAAATATCAAGGCGGTGACCATCATTTTCCCGACGAAACTTGCTATTTTGAAAAAATTTAAAAAAAATTAATTTAAATTTTTTTTATATGGATATAGGCCAAATTTAGTTGGGTTATTGATTTTTTGTAATTTTTTCCTTTGTTATGTAATTGCTATCTTGAAAAAGATTTTCTAATTGTGAAAATAGGGATAGAATGACAAGTGGGGTGGGAAAGAAACCAGGATAGGGTAGGGTGAGAGAAAGAAGAAAGGGGTGTTAGATTTTTAATTTTAATTATTTTTGGTCAAAAAATTTCATCCGTACTCAGGTATAACATGTGAAATCTTAATCATCTGGTGATCACATAAACATGGTCAACAATTAGAGAAGTTTAAAATATTATGAATTATTATTAAGTTTAAGGATTACAAAAAAATGAGTAAGAGGATCCAAAATATATATACAGATTCATTATACCATTTCGCCTTAAATATTTTATCTAACTTTTTTCACAGTGTAGCTATCTATAGTACATAGTAATATTTCCTTACATAAAACCACCAATGAAAAGTTCTGTCTTAAGGAAGAAAGTAGAAAACACTTTTTCTAATCCCTCAAGGCAAACGGCCCCTACTAAAATGTCCCGTGAATAACCAGGGGCGGCCTGACTGGAGGAAAGGTGAAGGGTCAGGATCTTCTCGTGCTTGCTTACAAAAATAGTGTACGGCCCGATTAAAATTAAATCACTGACACACACATTTGTAGAGAGTCGTAAATTAGTAAAACCTATAGGATAAACTCTAACAACCTTAACCTTTTCCTTTTCATTTTTCTTCTGACTTTCCCTGTTCTTTGTCTGAAAGAAACACCAGTGAGTGAGAAGGTTTGCTTGCTCTTTCTTCTCCTCTAATCTAATTTCCTTTTTATCAGTCTCTCGTGTTATCCGTGCTTGCCTGCGTGCGTTAGCGGTGTCAAAAGAATTTTTGTTTACCAGCATTTAATAATGTTTCTGTTTCCCGATCATGTGTTTTCCTTGTAAAGTGCTTCTTCTTTTGTTTTATCTATTGATTCAATAACAAATTAATGCAGATCTATGGATTTCAGGATCATTAGATGCTAGACTGAAAAGTTCGAAGTAGCCTTCTGCCCTTTTTATATTTGTCACTGTATATCAAAACAAATACTGTAAGAATTCCTTGAATAACATGTCGACTCTGTGAATTTCTCTTTTGATCAACTTGTCTTCTGATGACGACGACGACGACGATGATCTGTTCATTTCTCTCTCTTTTGCTTTGATGATCGGTCTATGTTATTAATAAATCCGAAGAGACAATGAGATCTTTAGATTTGTTCAAGGAAGAAGATAAAACTATTAAGTACCACTTTTTACACTAATGTTTTGGTTAAATATGAAATGTTTTGGTTATGGTGGAGTGAGGAATTAATAGTAGTACGTAGGCCATTAATAAAGGACGCATCTCGGGATCTTCTTTTTGTCTATTATTAGTTATTACCCTCAGATGTTGTTTTAGCCCAAAGTCCTTGCTTGAAATAAAAACGTTTTTGTGTGAGTTGGACTCTCATTTGTACCGATAATATAAAGATTGGACCTATGATTAGTTTGATGTAGTTTTTAAGGCACTAAAGCTAGCTAGTTGTTTACAACAACAACAACAACATATCCGGTGAATTCCCACCTAGTGGGGGAGCTAGCTAGTTTATATAATCTAAATTCATGTTGTAGGCAAAAATGCAAGGAGGATTTAAGCTCTTTTCTCGTGGAAGTGTCCTCAAAAGTGCTGTTTTACGACATGTCCGATTGGTGAATCCAGTGTCGAGGCCACTTATGTTTGTGCGCTGTGAAACAACTTCAGCTGCTCGGATAGAAGAACATGGTTTTGAAAGCACCAAAATATCTGACATTTTGAAGGGCAAAGGTAAAGGTGCGGATGGCTCTTGGCTCTGGTGCACCACAGATGACAGTGTTTATGATGCTGTGAAATCGGTTAGTAACTTTACGCCAATCATCTGTACAGTGTCTTTTCCACCATTTACAGGAAGGAAGGATGCTTACGCAGTTGATATTTGCATTTTTATCTACTTAACCAAACTTCTTTCCTATTCTTATGCTAACAAGTGTAAATTTTATCCATTTAACTTGATGCAACTGATTCTCTTGTGTCTAATGCCAGATGACGCAGCACAATGTAGGAGCCTTGGTGGTGGTTAAATCTGGGGAAAATAAGTCAATTGCTGGCATTATTACCGAGCGAGGTAAACAAACACCTATCTTAATATTTTATAAGGCATAACTGACTATGATTCTCTAAACAAATACCTGTTTGTGATGCCTACTTAATTTCTTGTACCAGTATTGGTTTTTCAACTTGTTCAACAACAACAACAACAACAGATCCAGTGTATTCCCACAAAGTGAGGTTTGGGGAGGGTAAAATGTACGCAGTCCATAGCGCTACCTCCGAGGAAGTAGAGAGGCTGTTTCCGATAGACCCCTGGCTCAAGATAGAGAATAGTAACACAAGGTTGTAATGAAACATGAAACAAGACGGATAGCATAACAGAAATAAGAGATAAGAAATAATAACTCTAGATATTAGAGAAATAGGAAATAAGAGAAATACGAACAATACGAAATTTAGAAAACGGATACCCCTGTAGTAGTAACATGCACTCACAGACCTAAGACACCCACCACACCCAAACTCACCTAACACCTAGTCACAACCCACACACTCACACTAGCCCTCTACCCTAATCCGCGACCTCCACACCTTCCTGTCTAGGGTCATGTCCTCAGTAAGCTGAAAAAGCTCCATGTCATGTCTAATCACCTCCCTCCAGTATTTCTTTGGCTTAGCTCCTCCTGAAGCCATCCAAAGCTAGCCTCTTACACCTCCGAACTGGGGCATCCGTGCCCCTCCTCATCACATGTCCAAACCATCTCAACCTTCCTTCTCGCATCCTGTCCTCCACCGAAGCCACTCCCACCTTCTCCCGGATAATTTCATTTCTATTTGTATCCCCTCTAGTAAGGCCACACATCCAACGCAACATTCTCGTTTCCGCCACCGTCAATCTTTGAATATGGGAGTTTTTGACTGGCCAACACTCCATTCCATACAGCATGGCCGGACGGACTGCCACTCTGTAGAATTTGCCTTTAGAATTTGTCTTTAAGCTTAAGGGGCACCTTCTTATCACACAACACTCCTGAGGCGAGCCTCCACTTCATTCAACCTGCTCCAATACGTTTAGAGACATCCTCATCAATCTCGCCATTTCCCTGAATCATAGACCCAAGATACTTAAAAGTATCCTTCTTACAAACATCCTGAGAATCCAACCTCACCACCACACTGTCCTCCTGACTCGAGTCAGTTTTTCAACTTGTTCAACAATCATCAGATTACGTTACAAGAAATGTTGGATCTTCTAGACCATATATGTGTGGGTCCTTCCATTACTGATTTTTAGCTCTTATCATGTTCACTCATAAATTTCACCTTGTCTATAGCATTATCGGGATATCACCACCGACCTTCCTGGTTAATCTTTATTGATGTACTAATGCATGTCAAGTTTAAGAACATCTATGTGAATGTGAGCCAAAAAGAATGTAAAACGGGGAAGGTTACTGGTATAAACATTAAGTTTAAGAATCTCTATGTGACGGTGAATGAAATCTATAAAGCATAAGATTGCTTGTATAAGCATTGACATGAATGTTGAATTGGGAAAGGTCACTGAAATTCAGTGTCAGTGTCAGTGTCACCAGTATCTGTTTCTTTCATTTTTATAGTTGCTTTCACCTGAGGAAATGTATTTTCGAGAATAATGAACTGAGTTAAGCTATAGGCAATGTTTTCTTGTTCCATTTTCTGCTCTCCAGTTTTGCAAGTCAACTTACTAGATGTAAATACATAAAAATTGCACACGGTTGGACATGCCAAGAACTACCATAGTTCTGATTGTTCCTTTTATCTTCGACCACTTCACCTTCTCATTAATTTTTCTCCAATCAGATTATCTTCGGAAAATCATAGTACAGGGAAGATCATCCAAATCAACCAAGGTTGGGGACATCATGACAGAGGAGGTAAAACTCCAAAACCTCTTTTTGTGAGAAAAAGAACAGAGGAAGTAAAAAACCGAAGCATGTAGAATTTGCTTCCAATCAACTACTTCTATATCTGGCATTTGCCATTAAACGTGCAATACATTATTAGCTCAAAGTGACTGATCATTATTGTATGTGAGTATCTGCAGAACAAGCTTATCACCGTCACACCTGAAACCAAAGTTCTGAAAGCAATGCAACTGATGACAGGTGCTATATCCTACAACTTTTGCAAACCCTTATAAATTTCCTTTGTCCCAGGTTCAGCAAATAAGCTCACGTACATTTCCTTGTATCACTTGCCAGATAACCGTATCAGACACATTCCAGTTATCGATCAGACAGGTATGATAGGAATGGTGTCCATTGGAGATGTTGTTCGTGCTGTTGTGAGTGAGCACAGGGAAGAGCTGAACCGGTTGAATGCCTTCATTCAAGGAGGTTACTAGATGACGACGACGAATAAATGGATGATGACTGCAAGGGTTCTGTTTGCAGTGTAAAGATGTCTGATTTGAGCTCTTAATCTTGTGAATGTTGATATCCTTCCTCTCTACCATGATGTTTGCCTATGGATGTGGGTTACCAATTTGGGATCAATAAAAGATAGTCTCCACTATTATTTTTTTTGGTGGCATTCTGGTTTTCTTGCAATTGGTATGTTTAAGATGCCAGTTTCATTAACCAAAAAAACTGAAAGGTTGTTCATCGCGTTCCAAGGACTTGGGTTGACCTACTGCTGCCGAGCATATTGTCCTTCCTCTGTTTCCAAAGATGATTTTCTCGGACGGTATTGTTATCTTTTAGGTTCAAATTGTTCCGTAAGCTTTTAAACATTGCAAGATAAATGAACCTTTTAAGAATAAGATCGTCATACCCACATGGTTATTTTGTGTGTACTTATGTCCTTAGAAAGGTTAAGATAAATATAGCGAAAAAATTACTCGGATTTTGTGTTTGTACCATGCAAATGGTGTCTTATATAATTTTTTGATTTTATTAAAAAAAAGGCAAAAACACATCGGACCATTTATGGAAACAGGTCAGAGATTATTATATTTAATCGCATGTGCCTCACATGTATCATTTAATTATTTAAAATTAAATAATTTTATTTATTATTGAGATTTTTATTACAATGTAAAAGTTTAAATTATTTTTTAAAGATTTTTCACATTTTAATATATAATAATATAAATATAAATATATATTTTAATGTAAGCATATATTTATTTTACAATAAAAAATTTTAAGTGGTTGATCATTATTTTTGCGTTTGTTATGCCGTACCTATTTTCTTTTCTGTTGAAAGGTTAAGAGATATGTATCAAAATTATTGATTATATTCTTGTTACATATTTAAACTTTAAAAAATTTGGTACTTTTTAAATATTTTTCATTTTAATATTTTTATATTTATTTTTAGATTTTTTAAATCTTCTTAAAATCATAAAATAATAAAAAAATATTGTCATTAATTTTAATGACTTCTAATAAGGAAATTTTTTTATCATAGGTATATTTAATTAATTTTCAAATCTTAAATATTAGGAAAAAAACAGTGAAAAAATGGTTTTATTTAAAACAAAATCTTGATGATTTCTAACAAGGAAAATTTTTATCATAGGTATATTTAATTAATTTTCAAATCTTAAATATTAGAAAAAAAAACAGTGAAAAAAATGGTTTTATTTAAAACAAAATCTTTTAATAAAGGGCAGAAAGTTTAAATAACATTTCACAGGTCTTTTGCATTTTTAATATATTATAAATTATAGATATATATAGGATATCTAAATTTGATAGTCCTCACAATCATTGTTTTTAAAGGCGGAGGCATAAGATGAGGCGTTTTACCTGGTATGAGGCGAGGCGTAAGCCCCACGGATCCTTTAATTTTTAATATTTTATAAATTAATATTATTAGAAATAAATATTTTTAAAAGAGGTAAATCACCGAAAAAGATAAAATTATATCAAAATTATAAAAAGAAATAAGTGGAAATGCATCTAAATCTATTTCCGCAAAAAAATAACCAAATTCATATTATACAACTAATATATAAAGTCACCTTCTCATATAATAACCTATTATGTCCAAAAAAACACAAGTTTGTATAAAAAAAATAGTACATAGTTAATCAACACTCACCTTCTCGTTAATCTATCAGTATATTAACACACCCATTTACTATAAATTGTATTTTAAAGAGAGCAAAAAAAAAAAAAAAAATCTTAAAAACTAGTCACTATATGACTTGCAAAAATCTAAAAGAAAAGAAAGGAGCTAGGAAGATGAAAGTGTGTGCCCAATACCTTTTTGAGTAGCGGTACCGTCGACATCCACCGACAAATACGTTTGAAAGTGTGACTTTTAAGCTTTCTTTTACTTTTGATTTGAGTATTTAAGTATTTATCAATCATATATTTTAATATTAAGTTTAAATTAGATACTTATTAATAGGAAAAAAATATTTTATTTTGTAAAGTTTTCTAGGCTTACGCCTCACGCTTAGGCGAACACCCCAATGCTTAGATAAACACCTAAAATTTTGAGGCGTTCGCCTTTCGATATTTTCACCTCCCCAAAATGCCTCGGTGTTTTTTTTGCTACGCCCCGCTTGGATCCTCTAAAATTATTACATGTACTTGATAAAATTATGATAATTTTAATTTTTTTAAAATCCTCTAAAATTGTGATATGTTATTGGTAAATTACTTTTTTTTTTAATCTAAAATTGTGACATGTAGTTGACAAAATTACCTTTTTTTCTTTAAAATTATGACATGTTGATAAAATTACTTTTCCCTACTAAAATTGGTATATTTATTATTACTTGTATATAAGTGAGGATGAAAATTTTTTGTCGTCCTCACAGAGCACTTTCAACATTTTAATATTTTAATGTTGTAAGCCTATTCACGTGGCTACTTCAATTGCCTGCATTTTCTTACTTTTAGCCATATTTATTTTTGTTAAAGGGTAGCCATCTAGGCCTATGTAATTAGCCACATTCATATATGGGTAACTTACATAAATCTCAAATTTTTAATGCATTATAACACTTTTTATCATAACTTTATTAAATTATAAGATATCTTGGATATTGATTTTTGTGATACATATCTTTAACCTTGATACATATGCATTGTGATATATTTGTAACTGAGTGGTTAGTTAAATTAGGAATTAGTCGATTTTCAATTATTATGAGGAGTAAATCGCACGCAAATCGTGGCATACTAATGAGTGGTGATTTTACCACTCATTCATACTCAGTTTGAGTGCATATTACCTTGTCTCAAATGAGTAAATGAGTCATAATTGTGATTTAATTCACTAATATCCACTTTTTGCAGGTATAGGAGTTGAAAAGACAAAGAGATGTGGATTGGAGCTTGAAATGATCAAAAGGGAGCAGAAAAAGTGCAGCTGAAGACCTACAGTGAACTAGCCTCAGTTACCGCGGTCGCGGTCCATGGGCCGCGATCGCGGTCAATCAAAATGGTCAATCAACCACGACGGAGGAAGTCAATTGCGGTCGCGTAGTCGCGGTCGCAGCCAGACTTGCACGATCGCGGCTTGGCGGAAATGTTCAGCCCAAGGACAAAACTGTCATTGCAAATGCTGATCCTAATTTGAACAAAAAGACTCAAACCCTAATTTGATGTATCATTCATTCCATCACATTCCTTCTTCCCCCAATTTTTCTAGGTTTAGCTTGAGACTTTGTAGCCTCCATTTTTAGAAAAGAAAATATTATCATTGGAGACTTTCCAAGTGGAAGATTTGCTCACTTCCATTGTTGATATTGTGGAGGAGCCAAGTTTGAAGTAACATTCGCTTAGATCTACCAAAAATTAATTCAATGAAGATTATGGGTATAGCTATGCTTATTTATCTTATGATAGCTAAATCTCCCATTTGGGGTTGTGTGTGAATATAGGTCTAAGTGTGTGTAGGTTGTTATTGTTAGCATCTATTTAGTAGTTCATGTTTATGGGTTCTATTATTGCTATGCTAGTTTGGTTGGGATTTGATGGGTGAAAACTCCAAATACCCACATGGTCTTGATGGGTGAAAGCTCCACGCTTTAAAAAACCTAAGGCTATCTTCGAAAGAAGGGTTTTGGGTGAAGTTTAGAAATCTATATCATCCTCGAAAGAGGGATGTGGAGACCAAAGCAATGATAGACAATTATGTGTGTAGTTTGCTAAATTCTCACTATCTTAGAAATAAGGGCGAAAGTGAGATTGACTATGCCTTGGGTGTCATCCTAGAAATAGGGATGCCTTGATTGAGGTTGTGGTTGCTAATTGTTGAACACATCCATTAGGCATTCGAAAGGATCAATGAGTGAAAGTTTGGTGTTTTGTTGAAAGACTAGCATCAAAATCTATAACCAAACCTATCCATATTTGACTTACTAAATCGATGTTGGTGACTAACTCCCACATGTCACTCCCTTAGTAATGCATAATCCCAAGAGCCGTGCATAGTTGTTAAAACTCTAATTATTCGTAGCCCCGAATTTATACTAGAAAATCCTAAAAAGAAACATTAGTGTAGGAAACTCACCTCCCCTAGTTTATTTTTATACCATTTGTTTGAATTTAACTTGTAACTAGCATTTCAAATTAATTTGATTGCCACTCACATTGTTCCTCGTGGATTCGACCCCGACTCCAAAATTGGATAAATGTATTGACGATGACTGCCTTGCACTTAAATTGACGTGTAAGTTGAGCGTTATTACATACCATATCCACTTTCAAATGAATTTATGAAATACCCATAATTAGTCAACTTTTAATTTTTTCTTTTTTCTCCCATAATTTAAACATGTTTTGTCATTATTAGTAGTGTTCACAAACTGAATCTCTGAAATACCCATAATCAGTCAACTTTTAATTTTTTCTTCCTTCTTCTATAATTTAAACATTTTTTATCATTATTAGTAGTGTTCACAAATTGATCTTAAATTTTTATGTGATGGACAAGTTTTCCAGATGTATCTTTATAATAAATCTGGTTTTAGATGTATCTTTATAATAAATTTAGTTCCAGATGTATCATAATGATACATCTGGTAAAATTACTCAATACTCAATCAAAAATTAATCTCACACAAAATAAATAGTTTACATATGTCAATTATATGTTAAATGTATCAAACATTTATAAATGAATCAAAAATATGAATCACTATAAAAAAGTATCTTCCATATGTTTTACCATTATTCTGACAATAAATGTATCAGTCATATCTATCAACAATGTACTGACAACAAATGTATCACTCATATGTATCATCAATGTACTGGCAACAAATGTATTACCATTTTTATAGTATAAAAATTGATACGAAATCGAAGATATAAGATGAAAACTAACCTAAGAAATTCAAAACACAAAAAGACATGAAAGTAAAGATAGATAAGTTGACATAAGAGAATACAAGAAATTAGAACCAAAACGTGTATCAAACGCTAAGACCCTTAAGACTCGTATAAACAAACACCAACTTCTTATGTGAACCTTTAGGAAATTGGAATCCCCAAGCAGCCCACGTTTCTAAACAAGTAACCAACACAAACGATTCCACGTTTGTCACACGTGATTCCCTACTTGCAAAACACTCATAAGAGTATTCTCTCATAATATCATCAAAGTTATGAAATGAAATGACTAAGACATGTATTTATAATGTGCTCAGTTACAGATATCCGTCATGGGTTAGCTTGTGGTCCTTCGGAATTGCTTTCACCATGTAGCATTTCGGGTATCAGATTTAGGGCGTTACAAAATTGGTATCAGAGCCTAAGGTTCAATAGTGTCCTAGGAAGTCTGAAAAGCCGCATCTAGTAGAGTCTTGTGCATGGGTGTGTTACGCACCATATTTATGTATAGGAGGCTATAAGATGTTTTAGGAATAATTTCTTTTCTTTCAGTATTTATGTCGTGCCAGTGAGCATTAGCTCAAATTTAACTTTCAGTCTAATCCGTTTGTCCCTTTTCGCTTACAGAACATGCCTCCCAAAAGAAGAAATAGAAATTAGTCAGCCCCTCAGCCCGTCCAAATAGATCTCTTAGACGAACATATTTCTCATGTAAAGTTTAGAGCTGCATTCACTACTCTTGATAATTCAGTTTCTTTCCAGAATGAACAACCAACTGTCGTTCCGGCCAACCCAGTGGCCAATTCAGCTGCAGCCAGGATTTGGGACTTCATCCGAATGAATCCTTCATCCTTATTAGAGTCTAAGTAAGATGAGGACCCTCAGAAATTCCGTGATCAAGTTCAGAAGGTTACAGATATCATGGGGGTTACTGCTTGTGAGAGTAATGAGCTAGCTGCATATCAGTTGCAGGATATGGCTCATACATGGTTCAAATAGTGGAAGGCAGAGAAGGCTATAGATGCAGGGTCTATTGAGTGGGAGGAATTTGCCACTGAATTTCTAGATAGATTCTTTCCCATAGAGCTGAGAGAAGCTAAGGTGTTAGAATTTATCAACCTCAGGTAGGGCAACATGACAGTGAAAGAGTATTCTCTTAATTTTACTTAATTAGCTAGATATGTTCCTCATGTAGTAGCAGCCAACAAGGCTAAGATGGGTAAGTTTGTTTCTAGAGTGAATGATAGTATGGTCAATGAGTGCAGGTCTGCAATGTTGATTAGTGAGATAGACATAGCCAGGCTTATGATCTATGCTCAATAGATAGAAGAGCAGAAGATTAAGATAAGAGAGAAGCAGAATAAGAGAGCAAGGAAAGGTAGTTTCAACTTTGCCAGTCTAAGTCAGAGGGTGGGAATCGTTCTCAGTTCTACCCAAAGTCATCCATTCCAGCTCCTTCCTCAGCTAGTACCCCAGTGCTGAAATTTAAAGATGGCAGCAGGGATAGGGTGTTAGGCCCTAAACCTTAGGGTAGGGTTACCAGTGCCCACACTCATCCTCTTTATCAGACTTCTGGTAAGAACCATCAAGGTATTTGCAGAGCGGGCAGCGATGTCTGTTTTGGATGTGGCAAGCCAGACCACATGGTCAAAGATTGTCCCCATCAGGGTTTTCAGGGTCAGCATAACCATTCCTCAGCTTAGTTTAATCGGCCAAACCAGCAAGGTGCCACTTCTAACGCCACCAGTGGGCAACACCCAAATAGAATTTATGCTCTTCAGTCCCAATAGGATCAAAAAAATTCTCCTGATGTAGTTGCTGGTACGTTACAGATCTTTCATATACATGTTTACACTTTGCTAGATCCAAGAGCTTCTTTGTTTTTTGTTACTCCTTATATAACACTTGATTTTGGAGTCAATCCCAAAATTCTAGCAGAGCCCTTTTTAGTCTCTACCCCAGTGGGTAAAACTATCATAGCCTCGGTGGGTATATAGAAACTTTCTGATTATGGTATATCAGAAAGTTACATCAACAGACTTAGTCGAATTAGAGATAACTGATTTTGACGTCATTCTCGACATAGATTGGATTTATTCCTACTGTGCCACAGTCGACTGCAGAAAAAGAGTAGTCCAGATTTAGTTTCCGAATGAACCTTTTCTAGAGTAGAGGGGTAGTACTTCAGCTTTCAGAGGTCAACTTGTTTCCTACCTTCGAGAATGGAAAATGATATCTAAGGGATGTATCTATCATCTTGTTCAAGTTAAGGACACTAGTTCTGAAACTTCCAATCTTGAATCAGTCCCAGTAGTGAATGAATACTCAGATATCTTTCCCGAAGATCTTCCAGGAATTTCTGCCGAAAGGGAAATAGACTTTGATATTGATCTTTTTCTAGATACTCAGCCTATATCTATTCTGCCATATAGAATGACACCAGAAGAACTCAGAGAATTGAAAGAACAGTTGAAGAATCTCCTAGATAAGAGATTCATTAGACCCAGTGTGTCCTCGTGGGGTGGGCCAGTCTTATTCGTGTGAAAGAAAAATATTTCTCTCAAAATATGCATTGATTACCGTCAGCTCAATAAAGTCACGGTAAAGAACACCTATCCACTTCCCAAAATTGATGACTTATTTGACCAACTTCAGGGTGCCAGTTACTTCTCTAAGATAGACCTCAGATCAGGTTATCATCAACTTACATTCAGAGAATGTGACATTCCAAAATAGCTTTTCAAACTTGGTATGGTCACTTTGAATTCTTAGTCATGTCCTTTGGTCCTACTAATACCCCATCGGCCTTCATGGACTTGATGAATCAAGTGTTCAAGAAGTACTTAGATATGTTCGTCATAGTCTCCATAGATGACATCCTTGTTTACTCTCGCAGTGAGCGTGATCATGCGGAATATCTCAAAATAG
>NC_061119.1:137726340-137731417 GCF_002878395.1 Capsicum annuum | reverse complement strand
TGTTTACTCTCGCAGTGAGCGTGATCATGCGGAATATCTCAAAATAGTATTGTGGACTCTCAAAAATTGTCAGTTATTTGCTAAATTTAGTAAGTGAATTTTGGCTAAGGTCAGTAGCCGTCCTTGGTTATATCATTTTCGGTGATGGCATTAGAGTTGATCCTCAAAAGACTAAAGCAGTAAGAAACTGGCCTCGCCCTGTCTCTTCATCAGATATCAGGAGTTTCTTGGGTTTGGATAGCTATTACAGACAGTTTGTTGAGGGATTTTCTTCTATTATATCCCTTATGTCCAGACTGACTCAGAAAAAAGTCAAGTTTTCATGGTCAGATCCTTGCGAGAAGAGTTTTCAGGAGTTGAAGACTTGACTCACTCCAGCTCCAGTTTTGGCTCTTCCAGATGGTTCAGATGGGTTCGTTGTATACTATGATGCGTCCAGAGTTGGTTTGGGTTATTGTAGATAGGATAACCAAATCAGCTTATTTCCTTCCAGTCCATACCTCTAATTCAGCGAGGATTACACCAAACTCTATATCATGGAGTTAGTCAGATTACACGGTATCCCAATGTCTATTGTCTCAGATAGAGGTACCCAGTTCACCTCTCAGTTATGGAAGGCATTCTAAAAGGGTCTAGGTACCCAAGTTCACCTCAGTACATCCTTCCATCCCTAGACAGATAGTCAAGCAAAAAGGACCATCCAGACTTTAGAAGATATGCTGCAAGTGTATGCAATTGATTTCAAGAGAGTTGGGATGACCTCTTGCCTTTGATTGAGTTTGCATACAACAATGGCTATCATTCCAGTATTCAGATGGCTCCATTCGAAGCTCTCTATGGTAGGAGATACAGATCTCCAATCGGTTGGTTCGAAGAGGGTGAGGCTACAGTAGTAGGGCCTGACTTGGTATTCTATACCTTATTTGAAAATTGGTTTGAGATTGGTGATCATGTTTATCTGAAAATCTTTCCCATAAAGAAAGTGAAGCGGTTCTGTAAGAAGTGAAAGCTCAGTCCTTGATATGTCAGTCCCTTCAAAATTCTCAGTCGTTTCGGCAAGGTAGCTTATGAGCTCGAATTGCCTTCGGATCTTGCCTCAGTCCATCTAGTATTTTATGTTTCCTTGCTTAAGAAGTGCATAGGTGACCCAACAGTTTTAGTCTCTATAGAGGGCATAGACATTTAGAACAACCTCTCTTATAAAGAGATTCCAGTCGAAATCCTTGACTACCAGACTTACAAACTGAGGAACAAAGAAATTCCTCTAGTCAAAGTTCTTTGGCGGAATCAGTTAGTTGAGGGAGCTACTTGGGAAGCAGAAGCAGATATGTGGACCAAGAACCCTCACCTTTTCTCTGCAAACTCAGATTAAGCCCAAGGTAATAGCTTTCCTTAAACTTATTCATTTTCATGTTCAAATTTCAGTTACAACTTGGAATTTAGTTTCATGCTCAGATTTCCATTATAAACTTAGTATCAAATACCATTGCATATTCAGTCATGTGTTCATGAATCATGTCAGTCATGTATTCGTGCATCGGATATGCATGAACAAGTGAGTCAGTATTCCCAGTCATGCATCCATATATCAGCTCAGTCATGAAATCATACATCAGATATGCATGCTCAGTATGAATCTCAATAAATCAGTAATGTCAGTCATGTACTCATGTTTCAGTTATTCATGATCAGTATATACTTTAGGTTATCATTTCTCCCATCTCAGTTAGTCTTATTTGAGGATGAATATTCCCAAGGGGAAGATATTATAAGACCTCGCAAAATTTTTAAGCTTAATTCATCCTTTTAGGATATTCAAGGGGTGTCAGACTTAGAAAATTCTAGCTAAGTTCCCAAACTTAGTTTATTTTGGCCTTTGAAAGTTGGAAATCTTATTTCGTGACCTTAATGTCCCTTAATGGTTCATATTTTTTTTGATTCATGATCAGAGAGGTCGATAGGTGTTCTCGAACAAGTTTTAGATTTTTTGGAACTCGTTTAGACCATGTTTGGTATCCCAAAATAGTAGACCAACACGATCTTGGTGCGCCGCATTGCCTATCGCGTTGGTTAACATTCTTGCAGGGACTGCCAGTATAAAAAACTGAGGCTTGGCGTGATCATGGCGCAATGCATTGGGTATCGCATCGATGCCCAATTTTTAGTCATTAAATATCTGCATCTTTAAGGGCAAAAGAGTTAATTTTCCATCTCTATATAAACCTATAACATGAGATTTTGCTAGATTTTTACCAAAATATAGTTGTTTCTCTCAAATTCCCTCAAGAACAAGAGTAGGGTTTTCAATTGAAGGTTCTAATCCAGGAGATTCCACCATTAATCTTCAAGAAACTTTTATCTAAGGTATGTAAAGTGTTGATTCATGGATTCCTTTCACCCATGAAGCTCAAGAAACCTTTTCAAAAATATAAATTTTGAATTTCATGTTATGAATTGAATCATATCCATGTTTATGTTGTTGTATGATTACCAAGTTGAAATCTTTAATACATATAATGAAATTATGTTAGCATGTGGTTGGAATTCTTGTATTTGAAGTGAAAAATGTTGTCATGATGTATTATTTTAATATTCATGCCTAAGACTCAAGTTATGCATGCAAGGTGTTTGCTAAAAAGCCTAAAAGAACAAGAATTATACTTTATGACTCAATTATGACCAAATTGATGAATCCATGCTTTACCCTAATGTTCACAATTACCTCTATGTTATTGTTATGCATTGTAATGGTTTGGTGGAATGCTCATGAGATTAGACTTACGAAATTATGACATGTTTATATGTATTCCTATTCATGTGTAAGCTTATGACATACAAATACTTCATGAAAATCCCCAACATTTGTACTATCAATTGTTGACTATGGTCATGTGTTTAAGAAGTGTCATGTCTTGTCAGTAGCATACCATCAAGTCCTAGGGGTAATTGTACCCAAAACTTTAGCTGTGTGCCTAGAGCCAGTGTCAGTTTTATGATAATCTCAGCCATACCATGATTAGTAGTATTCTCAGTTAGTTTAAGAACTCAGTAGAATTCTGTCAGTTTCATGACTAAGGAAAACTCAGTAATCTCATGAATTCAGTCTGTTAACAGAATTCAGTAACATTCCACCAGTCCACAAAACTCAGTAAACTCAGTCCAGTTTATCTCAGTATAATTAGTTTAGTATCTATTCAGTTGGGAGTAGAATTCAGCACCGAGCAAACCCAAAGATGAGGGCACACACTAACAGTAGAGGGTGTGAACCTTAGAAGCAATCCTTGTATTCTAGAACTACGTAGCCAGCATAGGTTGAGACATCAACACTGACAGTTGAGAGGTGGATTAACACTGCCAGTTGAGGGTCCTACCATTCTCCTTTGGGGACACTGCCAGATGAGGGTCACTCACAGCTTGTCTTTACTAGTGGCATGATATTGACACCCTTTCAATTGGGGTTACAGATTGGACCCAACTCTATACAGAAAAAGGGCTTGTCGGTTAGATAACTACTTTCCATAGTCTCATCTTAGTCTCAGTAAAAGAACTCAGATAGTTCTTTAGATTCAGGACTATCAGATACAGTCACTCAGTTCAGTATGAAACTCAGCTAGTTCTATCAGAATCAGGGATATTAGACATGGTCACTCAGTTAACAGTATATCAGTTATGCGAAACTCATGTCATCATTATTCAGACTCAGTAGTCAGTATTGTCACGATCTCATTTATAGTTAGATATTCATGTATGTATTCTCACATTCATGTTTTCAGTCAGTTAGTATTGTTTATGTATATGAAACCCATGCATTCAGCCTACCTCACTTTGCATACTAGTACATTCAGACGTACGGATGCATACTTTTTTTCTACGCTATAGTGTTTCATACCATAGGTTCGGACTTTTAAGTTCCCAATCATAGTTAGTTTTAGATTCAACCAGCAGCAATAGATTTGCAGTGAGTCCTCATTATTCGAGGATAGCATGATTATTTCATTACTTTATTATTTCTATTTTAGTAGACGGAGTTAGTTGGGGACATGTCTCATCAACTCCACAGTTTTCAGATAGTTTAGAGGCTTTCAGACTAGAATGTTCAGACAATTTATTTCAGTTTTGGTATTGATATACCGTATTTCCAGATGTTATATTTTTTTAAATATTTGAACCTTATGGCCTTTCAGCCCTTTTATTCCGTATCTATACATTATATTATGCAGTTCTCAGTTATAGAATATCAATTATGGGTTAGCTTATGGCTAGCACCGTGTAGCGTTTTGGGTATCAGATTCAGGGCGTTATGACTATCTATGGCATCAAACCTTTCCATGATTGTTTTAACCCCACTAGACATTTCACCTTCATCCGCCATTGTACCTATCAAAAGAAACACTAAAAAAAATGAAAAAAAAATAGCAAGCATGTTAAGGTTAGAAAAGAAAACAACCTCACAAGCTCTCAAGCTCACACCTTTGATTGTTACTCAATTGGTGTCGCAAGTGTTGGTATCTCGTTTCTACTCTAATGAAATTACTTGGTATCAATTATGTCTTGAGGTCTGAGTGGACTTTTTTTTGAAAGACTCAAATAAAAAAATTATGTAAGGACGTGAATCAAGAATCTACAACGAATCAAAAATTAAAAAACTACACAAATGACGAAGACACGAAAGAAACGAATTCTAAACTATTTCACAACCTAGTAGGTGATTACTAGTTGCTAATTAGTGTTAGGGAACAAGGATCTAACATTAGAAACAAACAATTATATTAATAGCAATGTATTAGACCTCTTTGTATTGGCCTCGGAAGACGTACGCTAAAGCTTTAAGGCCGTCCCGGATCGTATAAAAATGTATCAAAAATTAACAACATTATATTATCAAGCGTATTAACCAAATATATATGTATCAATGCCAAATTCAATATCTAATTCTACGAATCATTGCAGTGGTCATCGTTATTGCCATGGTTCCGCCGAAAACTATGAGATTTTTTAGCTTCTATAGTATGAAGATTTTTAAAAGAATAAGAATGCTTGTCAACATGAAGCACTTATTAAAACTTTCAAATTTTTT